>NC_142797.1:49198056-49498056 GCF_049724085.1 Artemia sp. Qi Xiang Cuo | reverse complement strand
GTTATCTTTTTCGATTTTGCTTATATTAAAAGTGTTTAAGTCGTAGTTTCCCTATGATCTCGGCTCAAAGTCCCTGAGGAGCCTCGACTTTATCAATAGAAGCCATAATTCCTGCCTCTACCTTTGAAATTATTTTTGAGTAAGAAATCGGAGTTGGAAAACCGAATTTAGAACCCTTCGACAAAATTGCCTTTTGTTGACTACTAAGAGGTTTAGATGACAAATTCTTAATGACAAGACCCAGACAAAGACAAGCATAAAAAACATCTGAATCCTTGAACTTCTCAAACAAAATTCTATTAAACTTGTCGGCCAATCAGACCTTTGACAAATGAAAATCATGGTGAAAAGATCTAACGGCAACTTCCTAAGTTCTCAGAACAATGTCAGATGGAAGGTTATTCCTTAAAAGGTTTTCCGGGTTGCAGCGGTAGCTAGCAACCTAGTAAGAGACGATCACGTCCAATGTTAAGAAATATAAAAACCCATAGTTCCTAACAAAGGAGTCAGATCAAAACAAAAAGTACACCATTAGAACCGCCTTGTCCGAAACCCCTGTATAGGAAACTTTCTGTCCCTTGGCTTGAACAGCAAGGGAAATATATTGGCTTGAAAATCAAGAAAAGTGGCAGCTACTACAACATTCTGCCTAAACGGGATATTTTTTTTTTTTTTTTTTTCTTTTTTTCTTTTCCACAGATAGCTTGGCACTGGAACATCGTAGAGGGTTGTTCAATAGCTCATTTTAAAGGAAATTAATTGGGTTAAAAACCTTTTGTAACTAAAATAAATTATTTCTAAAAGAGAATAAATTTTTCCACCAAAAACTGCATTTTCGATGTCTTTTCACACTGCAGTCTTTCAAACATAATCGTATACCAGCGGTAAGATTTGAACCCACGCCTCCGAAGAGACTGGTGGCTAAAACCAGTGCCATGGACCATTCGGCCAGGTTGCCTCTCATAAATAACTATATATGTGAATCTGGGTTGCAGCAGTAGCTAGCAATCTAGTAAGAGACGATCAGTCCAATGCTAAGAAATATAACAAAACTCCTAAAAATAGAGTAAAATCAAAACAAAAGTACATCATTAGAATTACCTTGTCTGAAATCCTACTAGATAAATATTGAATGTTGACATAGTTTTATATTAGAGCTATGACGTGAATAGAAAAACATGAAATTATATTGTTGTTTCTGAAGACGTCATGAAATAATATTATTGCGCTATGACGTCAATAAAATCATTACACTGTGATGTCATAATTACTATATAAGAAGCGTCAGAACTGTAAATGTTCACATTCATAATTACATAATGGTTTCAATCAAGCAAGCTGCACTCAAATTGAAAAAAACAGTACTACACAAACAACAGAGATAGTATCTTGAAAAGAGAAAAGCAAAGGTATTCAACCGACCAGGCGTATCGAGAAGTAAAAATTGAGGGAGCCAAACAAAAGATCAAGGAGCGTTATCACAATGATAAACTTTATAGAGAAGCAACAATTGAGCGGGCTAGATAAAAGAGCAAGGAACGGTATGGTAATGATGAAGATTACAGAGAAGCAAGAATTGAGCAGGCTAGACGAAAGATCAAGGAACGTTATCAAAATGATGAAGATTATAGAGAAGCAACAATTGAGCAGGCTAGACAAAAAAGCAAGGAACGGTATGATAATGATATTACATTAAGGGACGATCATTGCAATAACAAACCATTGCTGGCTTTGGACTTAGTTATCTACTTGATTGTTTGAGATTCGTCTCTTACTATTTCAAAGAAGAAAAAGCCATAGGCTTTTTCCTGTTTGTAATCATATAGCATAGAATCAGGGTTGCAGCGGTAGCTAGCAACTTAGTAAGAGACGATCAGTCCCATGTTAAGAAATCCGGGTTGCAGCGGTAGCTAGCATTACAAAAACGAACGAACTGAACCCATAGTAACTTAAGTATTAAATCAAACAGTTCGTGGTCCTAATAAAGAGCTGTGTAATGGCTCATTTTAAAGAAAACCGCTGTATATAGAAACCTTTTGTAATTAACATCCGGGTTGCAGCGGTAGCTAGCAACCTAGTAAGAGACGATCACGTCCAATGTTAAGAAATATAAAAACCCATAGTTCCTAACAAAGGAGTCAGATCAAAACAAAAAGTAAACCATTAGAACCGCCTTGTCCGAAACCCCTGTATAGGAAACTTTCTGTCCCTTGGCTTGAACAGCAAGGGAAATATATTGGCTTGAAAATCAAGCAAATTGACTTTTACCACGTTATTCTCCCCAAACGGGATATTTTTTTCTTTTTTCTTTCTTTTCCAGAGATAGCTTGGCACTGGAACATCGTAGAGGGTTGTTCAATAGCTCATTTTAAAGTAAATTAATTGGGTTAAAAACCTTTTGTAACTAAAATAAGTTATTTCTAAAAGAGAATAAATTTTTCCACCAAAAACTGCATTTTCGATGTCTTTTCACACTCCAGTCTTTCAAACATTATACCAGCAGTAAGATTTGAACCCACGCCTCCGAAGAGACTGGTGGCTAACACCAGTGCCTTGGACCACTCGGCCAGGCTGCCTCTCATAAATAAATATATATGTGAATTTGGGTTGCAGCAGTAGCTAGCAACCTAGTAAGAGATGATCAGTCCAATGCTAAGAAATATAACAAAACTCCTAAAAATAGAGTCAGATCAAAACAAAAGTACATCATTAGAATTACCTTGTCTGAAACCCTACTAGATAAATAATGAATGTCATCATAGTTTTATATTAGAGCTATGACGTGAATAGAAAAACATGAAATTATATTGTTGTTTCTGAAGACGTCATGAAATAATATCATTGCTCTATGACGTCAACAAAATCATTACGCTGTGACGTCATAATTACTACTTAAGAACTACAAAGATGAAAATGTTCTCATTCATAATTACATAATGGTTTCAATCAAGCAAGTCGCACGCAAGTTGAAAAAACAGTACTACACAAACAACAGAGATAGTATCTTGAAAAGAGAAAAGCAAAAATATTCAACCGACCAGGCGCATCGAGAAGTAAAAATTGAGAGAGCAAAACAAAACAGCAAGATGTGTTATCACAATGATGAAGATTATAGACATGCAAAAATTGAGACAGCCAAACAAAAGATCAAGGAGAGTTATCACAATGATGAAGATTACCGCATCAAATATAAGAAAAACCAAAAGCAAAGGTATTCAACCGTCCAGGTGTATCGAGAAGCAGAAATTGAGACAGCCAAACAAAAGATCAAGGAGCGTTACTGGGCTGACAAAATCTATAATGAAAAAATTAAATTCTCTGCGAGGTTGTACCGAAGAACGCATAAGGACAGAGGGAAAAATTACATTCAGAAATACAAGAAGATGGCAAAAATGCAGGCTGATCTTTGTAAATTGAGAAACATTTTACGCATGTTTTATCGGAATCAAGAAAAGTATTCAAAATTACAGATTAAAATTCTCTTTGAAAGAGCGGATGCTGTTGAAAAGTCGGCTAGAAATTCTTTGGCAAAGCTTCATAGTAATATCCAAAAGAAATGTTGCCAGTTTAACGAAAAGCTTCCAAGGTATGGATTGGCAACTGTGGAACAGTTTATAGATGCAATGGAAAATGTTCGACAACACAGTGAATATACGGAGGCGTACTTCTTAGAAAATTCGTATATTAATTTTGGAAGGAGCAATTGCAGTTTATGTAGCAGCAATAAAAATATATATACAAGCATACCTATCAACAGCGAAGGAAAAGCAATGTTTTTCAATTATGGCGAAAACGAGCCTGTTAGGGTTATTAGTAAATGTATTTGTAAGACTAATGATTTAGAACAAATTCCTGGAACACCGACTCAAGAAAAAAGCATTTCTAACTGTGTTTTAAACAGTTCGTTTAGTTCTACTGAATATTTGACAAAAAATTCTCTGTGTAGTAGAACAAACTGTCCTGAAAAGTACGAGACAACTATTGAAAAATGCTCTAGAACTAGATCTGACAAGGAAATTATGATGGCTGAAGTCACCTATAACAATCCGAGTAAACATTCAAAACCAAAAATTGGGCAGCAGGTTACTTGGCAATGTCACCCTGATATCTGCAAGCTCTATCCGATGGATATTGAATTATGTAAAATTCTTTTTGGTATCCTTGAAAATAATATAGCATTAAATCCGGGTTGCAGCGGTAGCTAGCAACCTAGTAAGAGACGATCACGTCCAATGTTAAGAAATATAAAAACCCATAGTTCCTAACAAAGGAGTCAGATCAAAACAAAAAGTACACCATTAGAATCGCCTTGTCCGAAACCCCTGTATAGGAAACTTTCTGTCCCTTGGCTTGAACAACAAGGGAAATATATTGGCTTGAAAATCAAGCAAATTGACTTTTACCACGTTATTCTCCCCAAACGGGATATTTTTTTCTTTTTTCTTTCTTTTCCAGAGATAGCTTGGCACTGGAACATCGTAGAGGGTTGTTCAATAGCTCATTTTAAAGGAAATTAATTGGGTTAAAAATCTATTGTAACTAAAATAAATTATTTCTAAAAGAGAATAAATTTTTCCAATAAATTATAATAAAGAACGACCTCTTGCCTATACTAAATTTTATACACCACTTAGTTATAGTATAGGATAGTAATTCAACAGATAGCTTGGCACTGGAACATCGTAGAGAGTTGTTCAATGGCTCATTTTAAAGGAAATTAATGGGGTTAAATTTCCTTTGTGATCCGGGTTGCAGCGGTAGCTAGCAACCTAGTAAGAGACGATCACGTCCAATGTTAAGAAATATAAAAACTCCTAACTCCTAGAAAAATAGTCAGATCAAAACATAAAGTACACCATTAGAACCGCCTTGTCCAAAACCCCTATAAAGGAAACTTACCGCCCTTTGGCTTGAATAACAAAGAAAATATATTGGCTTGAAAATCAAGAAAATTGACTTTAACCTCGTTATTCTGCACAAACGGGATATTTTTTTTCTTTCTTTTGTTTCCAGAGATAGCTTGGCACTGTAACATCGTAGAGAGTTGTTCAAGGGCTCATTTTAAAGGAAATTTTTAGATCTAGGGCCTTTTGCACTTAATTTTTTTATTAATTATTTTTCACGAAAAACTTAATTTTGTATATACAATATTGATCAATGACGTCATAGTCGTTGGATGTAGTACATAAAGGCTCGATCATCGAATTTAAGCTGAAACTAAGTAAAGGAAAATTATGCCTCCATATATTCACAGTGATGTTTAAGATTTCCCATTACATCTGTAAACTGTTCCACAGTTGCCGGTCCATACCTTGGAAGCTTTTCACTAAACATGCAACATTTCTTTTGGATATTACTATGACGTTTTGCGAAAGCATCTCTAGCTGACTTTTCAACAAAATCTATTCTTTCAGAGATAATTTTAATCTTTAATTTTGAATATTTTTCGTAATCCCGGTAAAACATTCGTAAAATTTTTCTCAGTTTACAAAGATCAGCCTTTGCGTTCTTTGCAGCTTGTGTAAACTGCAAAAATGTCCATGGTATCCGAGCAATAGTTTGAATATTTCAATACAAGCTGGAAAAATACCTTAAAATGTTAAAATTAGTTTTATTTTTGGTTAGGTTCTAACTACCCGATGTTGGATTGACTATGTATTTTCAGACCAAAAAATTACATTTTTTAATATATATTTTATTTTTCAGTTTAGAATCGCTAAAGTTATTATGTAAACTGCAAAAATATTTATGATATCTGAGCAATAATTTTAATCTTTTCATTCAATCTAACAAAATACCTGAAAATTTAAAAATTAGTTTTATTTTTTGTTAGGTTATGGATACCTGATACGAGTTATAAGAAGTGTTAATTAAATGAAAATATTATTTCTTGTTTTGTAATAAGATGCCTTCTAAGCGAGTTATTATACGTAATTTAAAGAAACAGTACTATACAAAAAACAGAGACAACATCTTGGAAAGAAAAAAGCAAAGGTATTCAACTGACAAGGCGTATCGAGAAGTAATAATTGAGAGAGCAAAACAAAACAGCAAGATGTGTTATCACAATGATGAAGATTATAGACATGTGAAAATTGAGACAGCCAAACAAAAGAGTAAGGAACGGTATGATAATGATGAAGATTACCGAAACAAAAATAAGAAAAAAGTTGCTACCAGAATAATGGGTAGATACTGGGGTAACAAAAGCTATAATGAAAAAATTAAATTCTCTGCGAGGTTGTACCGAAGAACGCATAAGGACAAAGGGAAAAATTACATTCAGAAATACAAGAAGATGGCAAAAATTCAGGCTGATCTTTGTAAATTGAGAAATATTTTACGCATGTTTTATCGGGATCACGAAAAGTATTCAAAATTACAGATTAAAATTCTCTTTGAAAGAGCGGATGCTGTTGAAAAGTCGGCTAGAAATTTTTTGGCAAAGCTTCATAGTAATATCCAAAAGAAATGTTGTCAGTTTAACAAAAAGCTTCCAAGGTATGGATTGGCAACTGCGGAACAGTTTATAGATGCAATGGAAAATGTTCGACAACACAGTGAATATACGGAGGCGTACTTCTTAGAAAATTCGTATATTAATTTTGGAAGGAGTAATTGCAGTTTATGTAGCAGACATTTCTGTCCCTTGGCTTGAACAGCAAGGGAAATATATTGGCTTGAAAATCAAGAAAAGTGGCAGCTACTACAACATTCTGCCTAAACGGGATATTTTTTTTTTCTTTTTTTCTTTCTTTTCCAGAGATAGCTTGGCACTGGAACATCGTAGAGAGTTGTTCAATGGCTCATTTTAAAGGAAATTAATTGGGTTAAAAATCTATAGTAACTAAAATATATTATTTCTAAAAGAGAATAAATTTTTCCACCAAAAACTGCATTTTTGATGTCTTTTCACACTGCAGTCTTTCAAACATTATACCAGCGGTAAGATTTGAACCCACGCCTCCGAAGAGATTGGTGGCTAACACCAGTGCCTTGGACCACTCGGCCAGGCTGCCTCTCATAATTTGGGTTGCAGCAGTAGCTAGCAACCTAGCAAGAGACGATCAGTCCAATGCTAAGAAATATAAAAACCCAAAACTCCTAAAAATACAGTCAGATCAAAACAAAAGTACATCATTAGAACTACCTTGTCTGAAACCCTACTAGATAAATTAGAGCTATGACGTGAATAGAAATACACGAAATTATATTGTTGTTTCTGAAGACGTCATGAAATAATACCATTGTGCCATGACGTCATGAAATAAAATCATTACGCCGTAACGTCATAATCCGGGTTGCAGCGGTAGCTAGCAACCTAGTAAGAGACGATCACGTCCAATGTTAAGACATATAAAAACCCATAGTTCCTAAAACAAAACAAAAAGTACACCATTAGAACCGCCTTGTCCGAAACCCCTGTATAGAAAACTTTCTGTCCCTTGGCTTGAACAGCAAGGGAAATATATTGGCTTAAAAATCAAGAAAAGTGTCAGCTACTACAATATTCTGCCAAAACGGGAAATTTTTTTCTCTTTTCTCTTTTCTTTGTTTCCAGAGATAGCTTGGCACTGGAACATCGTAGAGGGTTGTTCAATAGCTCATTTTAAAGGAAATTAATTGGGTTAAAAACCTTTTGTAACTAAAATAAATTATTTCTAAAAGAGAATAAATTTTTCCACCAAAAACTGCATTTTCGATGTCTTTTCATACAGTAAAGAACGATCTCTCTCCCATACTAACTGATATATGGTGGTTCCAGGTGTAGTTACATAAAGGACGAATATAGCTCATCAAAAATTTATAATAAAGAACGAGCTCATGACTATACTAAATTTTATACGCCACTTAATTATAGTATAGGTTAGTAATTCAACAGATAGCTTGGCACTGGAACATCGTAGATAGTTGTTCAATGGCTCATTTTAAAGTTACATCACGTCGCTAATTAAGTCATATATGGTTATTAGTACACAATAGGTTTTAGATATTACGTCATGTCACTTATTACGTCATATATGGCTATTAGAAGATAATCGGTAAAATATTCGTTCTTTATTATAATTAGAAAACGAGTGGGTATAGAGGTCTCCACTCGTCCTTGCTATGTCTTGTTCCCTCATTGTATTGCCGTTTACGTAAAACCGTTTGGTTACGACGCTCCAAAATGCGTTTCTTAAACAGCACGGACGTGCATGAACAATGCAGGTATGAAATATGTTGTAAAATTAGACCTCAAACTTAACAATGTGGAGTAACTTATGTTTAAAGGATTGTTTTAAATCTGTTCTGTGACATATAAATAATTTTGGGGTAATCAAATATCATAACTATACGGTCATATGGTATATGGGTCCATAATGATTATCAAAGGCGATATTTATGTACTTATATCTTGTATTGGTCGATGGGGTTCTCAGGATTTATGTGATTATATATTTCGATAATGCACTGGATACTGAGATTCAAATATAATGTTACCTGATACGTAATATGGTTCGTGGACGAGGAAACAACGATCAAAGGTAACTATTATTTTCTTAGACGAAGCTGGGATGAAAATTTCCTGGAGTCTATAGTGAGTACTCTTCTTTGGTTGAGGTATGATGAAAATAGATGCTACTAGGTTGTATATGCGCTGGACTACGCATTGTAATAATCGATTTCCAATATTTCAATCCACTTCCTGTAATAAAAAGAACGAGGCAGAATCACACGTTCTTTAAAATCAAGTAGTCTTAATACATAATAAACAATACTATTAGGTGCATTTTAGGGTGAATGTTACCCTACAAGATAATATACAAAAATACATTGATATTACTCCATTAACATTGGTTTTAATAAAACAACATCATTATCATGTTGGTTTCGTACATATAATTCCCATTGGGAAATCTAAAACAGAGATGTTTTCAAATTTGTTTTAAGAAAGGAAACAACGATACAAGGCTTATTTCATCCTTCAATACTTATTTAATTCTCCCTTAGATTTAAAACAATCCTTTAAACATAATTTACTCTACATTGTTAAGTTTGAGGTCTAATTTTACAACATATTTCATACCTGCATTGTTCATGCACGTCCGTGCTGTTTAAGAAACGCATTTTGGAGCGTCGTAACCGCACGGTTTTACGTAAACGGCACTACAATGAGGGATCAACACATAGCAAGGACGAGTGGAGACCTCTATACCCACTCATTTTCTAATTATAATAAAGAACGAATATTTTACCGATTATCTTCTAATAGCCATATATGACGTAATAAGTGACATGACGTAATATCTAAAACCTATTGTGTACTAATAACCATATATGACTTAATTAGCGACGTGATGTAACTTTAAAATGAGCCATTGAACAACTATCTACGATGTTCCAGTGCCAAGCTATCTGTTGAATTACTAACCTGTACTATAATTAAGTGGCGTATAAAATTTAGTATAGTCATGAGCTCGTTCTTTATTATAAATTTTTGATGAGCTATATTCGTCCTTTATGTAACTACACCTGGAACCACCATATATCAGTTAGTATGGGAGAGAGATTGTTCTTTACTGTATCTCTACTGTAATTAGTATAGGGAAGAGTTCGATCTTTATTGTAAATAAAAAAGAAACTTGTTTATTTACATTCTAGCTAAAATAATGAAGATAATATGAATGAACCACAGGGTTCAGTTTCCTTGGACTTGAGTTCGTTTTTAACTATAAATACAAACAGGAAAAAGCCTACGGCTTTTTCTTCTTTTAAATAGTAAGAGACGAAACACAAACAATCAAGTAGCTAACAAAGTCCAATGTATGGAATGGTTTGTTATTTCAGTGATCGTCTTTTAATGTAAATAATATGTTGAATTAAAAGCACTATCTTTTCAATTTAAAATTTAAAAAAGAAACTTGTTTATTTACATTCTAGCTAAAATAATGAAGATAATATGAATGAACCACAGTGTTCAGTTTCTTTGGACTTGAGTTCGTTTTTTAACTATAAAGACAAACAGGAAAAGCCTACGGCTTTTTCTTCTTTTAAATAGTAAGAGACGAAACTCAATCAATCAAGTAGCTAACTAAGTCCAATGTATGGAATGGTTTGTTATTTCAGTGATCGTCTTTTAATGTAAACAAACACCATTTATGATGAGCTATATTCGTCCTTTATGTAATAACCCAATTAATTTCCTTTAAAATGAGCTATTGAACAACCCTCTACGATGTTCCCGTGCCAAGCTATCTGTGGAAAAGAAAAAAGAAAAAAATATCCCGTTTTTGGAGAATAACGTGGTAAAAGTCTATTTTCTTGATTTTCAAGCCAATATATTTTCTTTGTTATTCAAGCCAAAGGGCGGTAAGTTTCCTTTATAGAGGATTCGAACAAGGCGGTTCTAATGGTGTACTTTTTGTTTTGATCTGACTCTTTTTTTAGGAGTTGGGGGGTTTTATATTTCTTAACATTGGAGGTGATCGTCTCTTACTAGGTTGCTAGCTACCGCTGCAACCCGGATAACTGGCGTATAAAATTTAGTATAGGCAAGAGGTCGTTCTTTATTGTAAAACCATGGGCCAAAGTGGCTGCAACTCGTCTTGAGGCTTTGGCACTGGAGGTTTGGTTTCTGCTCGTTTTACTTTCATGAAAAATCGTCATTTTTCGATTTAGTTGCATGAAAATGGTACTTGAGTATTATCCCGAACACACTCGAGATGCTTGCTCTGCTTGATCTGAGAAAATTCGGTTTATCTGTCTGCAACCAGTTATAATTAGCTTACTCTGAGTGATAAAAACTACGATGCAGGTATATTATGATTGAAGATTTAATATATAGAAGCAGTTAGGGGTTAGGTTAGGTATTTAATATAATGCGTTCTGGCGGCCTGCTTTCTATAATTCTTTGTTGTAGTTTCCATAATTCTGTTTCTAAAGTATTATATTCTCTTCATGTTTTGGTATATATCATTAAAAGTAACCAAACTTTACTTTTCGAGTGTATTCGGGATAATACACAAGTACCGAAATAATTGTATTTTAGCGGGCCAAGTTTTCCTTTGTAGCTCAAAAATGTTTTGAGTAAAAGTGCTAAATGGACAGCAGCTGAGATTTTATGCTATTCGAAGGTTTGACTTTTATGAGTCTAATTTATATGAAGAACACAAGCTCGTGTCCAGGTTTATTTGCAAATTGTTGCCAATTATTCCAAAGTAATAAAAAGGCACCTGTTTTTCATCTAGAGTTTCTTTGCCTTCTTCTCTAAGCAGGCATAAATTAAATAAACAAAATTGCTCATCTAATTATGTTGGCATTTACGTTATGTTTATAATTTGTTTAATACCAAGCTCATAGTTCACCCTATTTCTTCGTACACTTTTACTCTTTATTTTCTTTTGTTTAAACTAAAAATGCAGCATGCCTATCTCAAAGATATAGGAATTAAAATTAACTATCTAATGAATCAAAATTAGCACCACATTGCAGGTAACGTCTTAAAGCATATATTATCATCAGCAAATTGCCCGATTTTCGGCGCAACATGATGTTAGAAACAATAGAAAGATTCTATAAGAACAATATTATGATTACATAAATGTTTAATCTTGGATAAATTATGGCTAATAACACTATCTGAAAACTACAACTAAGCCAAGAATGTTTGCCATAAAATATTGACTGACCAAATATAGCACCTGTAATAGTTGATTCAAGCTTGTTAACTTTCTTCAAATTCAATAAAAATAAGTCTATTGTTTATGACAAGCCGCTTAATGCATCCGATCAGCAAGAATCTGCAGTCGAGATACCAAATAAAAGAAATTAGAATTTCATATGCAGCGAGGAAAGATCTCTCGCTTGATTGAAAATTATTAAACTTCTAATATAAAAAGAAGATAGTCAAATGCTGATTTTTCATGGGTTTTTGCCAATTAAAGGCTGAGATTGATAGTATGTTCTTAGCCTGAGTTTATCAAGTCATAAAGATATTCGCATATACTAAAAAACTGAGCTCTATAAAAGATCAGAAATATTTCTGAGTCAAGTTTAGGATTCTCTTCCCGGTGAAAGACAGGAAGGAGAGGTAATCTTTCTTTTAATTAAGTGAATGTTAAATGTGGGTGGAGTATTTGTCTGTTCAACGGAACACACCCAAGTAGTGAAGTTAGGTTATCCTAATTAAATATACGAAAAAATGATGGGTATATTAAATACCCAACCTAACTTAAACCAACCCCTAACAACTTCTAAATATTAAATATCTAACTGAAATATACCTACTTCGTAGTTTTCTTACCCAAAATGAGCAAATCGTAACCGATTTCCGTCAGAGGCAAACCGGTTTCTGTCAGATCTTAGACGACGCAATCCTTGAGTGTGTTCCGGTTAACTGGCAGCCCACCTTTTTGAGGGGCACAAAACATCATAGTTGATTTTTTGAAAGGAAGAAAAGGCTCAAATTACAATAAATTTCTTATTTATGATATCCACACAAATTCTTGAGTCTCTGTTTGAACACGGTTATCTATTTTTCAAATAGTTGGTATCTTTGTTTTATATTTCTGAACATTTTGTTTTGCATAGTTACGCCTGGGTTTACTCTGCTTATTTGCCTTTTAGATAGTAGCAAAATAAACTAGCTTTTCATTTATTATTAGGTACGAGAGATATCTTTGAAAGTACTGACTACATCTTTAATAATGTTATTGTCAAACTTTTGCATTTTATTCATTTGTCAAAAAACTTGATGAAACATACAAAAGTCAGCACCACCAGGTATTTTTAAATTAAAAAGTCAGTTGGAAGTATTTACAATAACTGTAATTCCCTGACGCAGTCATTTTATTTTTCCGTTTCCGGTTCGTAGAAATTTATGTCTGAAATAAAGTCAGTTGGACGCTTACCCCAACAATCCTTAGACAAATCGTCTGAAAACCATCTTGTAGGTCCTTCTCCGTCTTTCGGAGTGCCTATATTTCATGACCGTTTTTGACCACTAGCGTCACTATAGCTTCTAATAGTTTAATCTAAGTTCGGAAATTTATCTTTCAATAATCTTTCTTTCTCTTAAAAAAAAAACAAAATTCTTCCAAACTTTTTTCAACTGTGAAAAGAGTGCTAGGCGTTTCCCCTCCCCGTGGAAAAGTCTTGCCCCGCACCCCCCCCCCCCCAATGTCCTTTTCCTTCAAATGCATCCGATCAAAATTTTTAAGATAACCATTGTATTCAAAATAAAATTCTTTCTGGAGAACTAATCTCTCTGGGAAATAAAATTGGCTCTGAGGATGACAACCCCTCTTCTGCAGCCCCTGTGACAAGGGTTGTAAGTCACTTAAGTTGCTCATGGTTAACATATAAAGTTTTCCATTAAGAAAAGAGGGGATGTTCGATCATGGATTTCCAAAAAATAGCTTAGAGTATTAAGGCGAAAGTTTAAGGAAATGTTGAGAGAGGAAATTGTGTTTAGACAGCGTGAGAAACATGATCAGAACTAGACCCCAGCGCCGCGCCGATGAGGGAAGACCGGCGGCGGCGGTGCCAAAAACAGCGTGCCACGCCGCGCCATGCCGCCGGTAAAATGTCGGCGGCGCGCCGCCGGCGCGCTCAATGTTGACCGCAAACATTAATGTTTTCATCAGTCTTTCTCAAATCACAACTTAAATTTACAACAAATTCGAGGTACAAGAAATCTGGTAGAAACGAAATGGCTTTGGCGTTTCAGAACCTTTGCATAACAGTTGAATTATCTATTAGCTATGTTTTCTTAACATAAATAATTATTAAAATTAGTAGTTTTTTTCATCGAGCATTACTACATACAAAACTTCAAATACCGTATCACAAAATTCGTCAGTTATCTGGATAAAAACTTTGAATATAAGTTTGAACTTAGAAGCTTATTT
The DNA here is from genome assembly GCF_049724085.1 of Artemia sp. Qi Xiang Cuo. Taxonomy (NCBI): domain Eukaryota; kingdom Metazoa; phylum Arthropoda; class Branchiopoda; order Anostraca; family Artemiidae; genus Artemia; species Artemia sp. Qi Xiang Cuo. Next base: position 49,484,164 of record NC_142797.1, on the reverse strand, counting down.
TTTTCATAATGCCTTTTGCCTATATATGTTTTGTTACCTTTAAAACAATTGAAATGGGCGACTTCGATATTGTTTTTTTGTTTTTTTTTTGCTCTTTTGGATTCCTAAAAAGCCTTCCTTGTATTAAAAACTGGTTTTTAATACCAATTAAAAAAAAATACATTTAAAGTTTTTTTGGCTTCTTCATAGAATATATGTCATGTAGGCTAAGGCTGAACAACTGCTGTTTTTTTTTTTTATTGATTTTGGCTGCTCTTTTGGATATTATTAGATTTTTCTTTTGGGGATTCATTCCAAATTATAAACTCATAAATACCTAATATCAGCTAAATTATAAACTGCATCTAAAAGCAGTAAATTTATCAAATTGAAAAATACATGATGAACACTTCACATGAGAACACTTCAATTACAATGAAACAAAAACACTTAATGGTTTATTCGGTATGAAGAAAAATGAAGTGCCAGCTATTTTCTTAGGTAAAAAATGAAAAGCTCATCCGTTTTAAATGTGATTAAATAAAATAATATGCAGACTGAAGTAGCAACAGGAAGATGTTGAGATTTTCTTCCTAGTTCATCCCTTTTAATCCAAGCAAAATGTTAGGAGACCCAGTATCAGTTATTGAGTTTAAGCTTTGATTTCCAAATGCTCACAAAAATTACCAAATTTAAGAAAGTCGCCAACAATAAGTCACCTGTGGTCAAAATACTCAAAGAATCCTCTTTGATCCCCACCCAGGCTCAAAGGTTCTGCTATGGTCATATCCATGGAAATCTCCAAAGAGTTTCTTTTTAAAATAGCTTTCAAGCGTAGTTAGGGGTATTTATCCTTTTTTGCTTTTCTTCAAAGCTTTGAAAAAAGTGTTATAATATTCCAAATGTTACATTTGTTATATTTGTGCATATTTTTGGTAATCATTTGTGGGTTGATTGAATTTTTTAAACCCACTGTGGATACGTAAAGACGTTGTAACATCTAGTACCCTGAGGTCATAAGACTGTCAAAGACTCGTCCTTGAACCTCCCAGATTGAAAGCTTTTATTATGACCTGGCATTTTAATGTAATGAAACTAATTTCAAATGTTCATTTTTTTTTTTTCATTAAAATCTTTATTATAAATTATTTTTACTATGGGGCGTAATTGTCTTTTACTTGGTTGCTAGCTGCCGCTGCAGCCCGGATAAAAAATCCCGAACAGGAAAAAGCCTATGGCTTTTTCTTATTTCGAATAGCAAGAAACGAACTTCAGAGAATCAGGCAGCTAACTAAGTTCAATATGTGCCCTGGTTTGTTCTTTACTAGGTTTCAGCCATCTCTACAGCCATGATACCGATGAAGCTTACATAATCCCTATTTAAGATTAATGGTCCCTTGTATAACATACTTTAGAGAAACAACTTTCTAAAGGTTATTGAAGTTATTTTGAAACAATAGTTTATTTCAGTTATCATGGGCTAGACGTCGTTCTTTATTATAACTAAATCAAATGTATGTATTGGGTTTTTATTCCAATGACCGTCTTTATAATATGGACGAGAGATCGTTCTTTACTGTAATTTCTTAATGTAATAAAAATAATTTATTTTAATTACAAGAAGTTTTTAACCCCATTAATTTTCTTTAAATGAGCCATTGAACAACTCTCTACTATGTTCCAGTGCCAAGCTATCTGTTGAATTACTAGCCTATACTATAATTAGGTGGCGTATAAAATTTAGTATAGGCAAGAGGTCGTTCTTTATTATAAAAGTAGTAAAAGACGACTATCAAAGAATAAAGGAGCTAACTAAGTCCAATGTATGCAATGGTTTGTTCTTGTAATGATCGTCTTTTGAAATATTATTTTTAACCCCATGAATTTCCTTTAAAATGAGACATTGAACAACTCTCTACAATGTTCCGGTGCCAAGCTATCTGTGGAATTACTAACCTATACTATAATTAAGTGGCGTATAAAATTTAGTATAGACAAGAGGTCGTTCTTTATTATAAATTTAATTAGAGTTCGTTCTTTATTGTTATGTTAGCATTGGACGTGATCGTCTCTTATTGTGATATTCATGAATGAGACCATTTACAGTTTTGACGTTTCTTATATAGTAATTATGACGTCACTGCATCAAAAATACAGTTTTTATTGGAAAAATTTATTCTCTTTTAGAAATAATTTATTTTAGTTACAAAAGGTTTTTAACCCAATTAATTTCCTTTAAAATGAGCTATTGAACAACCCTCTACGATGTTCCAGTGCCAAGCTATCTCTGGAAAAGAAAGAAAAAAGAAAAAAATATCCCGTTTGGGGAGAATAACGTGGTAAAAGTCAATTTGCTTGATTTTCAAGCCAATATATTTCCCTTGCTGTTCAAGCCAAGGGACAGAAAGTTTCCTATACAGGGGTTTCGGACAAGGCGATTCTAATGGTGTACTTTTTGTTTTGATCTGACTCCTTTGTTAGGAACTATGGGTTTTTATATTTCTTAACATTGGACGTGATCGTCTCTTACTAGGTTGCTAGCTACCGCTGCAACCCGGAAAATAAAAATCTTACCGCTGGTATACGATTATGTTTGAATGACTGCAGTGTGAAAAGACATCAAAAATGCAGTTTTTGGTGGAAAAATTTATTCTCTTTTAGAAATAATTTATTTTAGTTACTATAGATTTTTAACCCAATTAATTTCCTTTAAAATGAGCTATTGAACAACCCTCTACGATGTTCCAGTGCCAAGCTATCTGTGGAAAAGAAAAAAAAAAAGAAAAAAGAAAAAAATATCCCGTTTGGGGAGAATAACGGAAGAGTAACAAGAAAGGAAGAGTTTAGGGAAGAGTTCGATCTTTATTATACAATTTAAAATTTAAAAAAGAAACTTGTTTATTTACATTCTAGCTAAAATAATGAAGATAATATGAATGAACCACAGTGTTCAGTTTCTTTGGACTTGAGTTCGTTTTTTAACTATAAATACAAACAGGAAAAAGCCTACGGCTTTTTCTTCTTTTAAATAGTAAGAGACGAAACTCAAACAATCAAGTAGCTAACTAAGTCCAATGTATGGAATGGTTTGTTATTTCAGTGATCGTCTTTTAATGTAAAGAAAATTATAAAAATACTGTAATCTTAACTATAGTAAAGTTGCGTATGCAAGTTAGTATAGGGAAGAGTTTGATCTTTATTATGCTGGAAACAAAGAAAAGAGTATCTTATATAGTAATTATGACGTCACTGCATCAAAAATACAGTTTTTATTGGAAAAATTTATTCTCTTTTAGAAATAATTTATTTTAGTTACTATAGATTTTTAACCCAATTAATTTCCTTTAAAATGAGCTATTGAACAACCCTCTACGATGTTCCAGTGCCAAGCTATCTCTGGATACAAAAAAAAAGAAAAAAATATCCCTTTTGGGGAGAATAACGTGGTTAAAGTCAATTTTCTTGATTTTCAAGCCAATATATTTCCCTTGTTGTTCAAGCCAAGGGACAGAAAGTTTCCTATACAGGGGTTTCGGACAAGGCGGTTCTAATGGTGTACTGTTTGTTTTGATCTGACTCCTTTCTTAGGAGCTATGGGTTTTTATATTTCTTAACATTGGACGTGATCGTCTCTTACTAGGTTGCTAGCTACCGCTGCAACCCGGATTTCACTTAACAGGCTCGGGTTCGATTCCCGGGGTGGGAAAATTTTTAACTCTATAATCTTCGAACATTTGAACCTTTTATAATTTATAATGATGCATAATATAAATACTGTAATCTTAACTATAGTGAAGTTGCGTATGCAAGTTAGTATAGGGAAGAGTTCGATCTTTATTATAATTTCAAGATACTATCTCTGTTGTTTGTGTAGTACTGTTTTTTCAACTTGCGTGCGACTTGCTTGATTGAAACCATTATGTAATTATGAATGAGAACATTTTCATCTTTGTAGTTCTTAAGTAGTAATTATGACGTCACAGCGTAATGATTTTGTTGACGTCATAGAGCAATGATATTATTTCATGACGTCTTCAGAAACAACAATATAATTTCATGTTTTTCTATTCACGTCATAGCTCTAATATAAAACTATGATGACATTCATTATTTATCTAGTAGGGTTTCAGACAAGGTAATTCTAATGATGTACTTTTGTTTTGATCTGACTCTATTTTTAGGAGTTTTGTTATATTTCTTAGCATTGGACTGATCATCTCTTACTAGGTTGCTAGCTACTGCTGCAACCCAAATTCACATATATATTTATTTATGAGAGGCAGCCTGGCCGAGTGGTCCAAGGCACTGGTGTTAGCCACCAGTCTCTTCGGAGGCGTGGGTTCAAATCTTACTGCTGGTATAATGTTTGAAAGACTGGAGTGTGAAAAGACATCGAAAATGCAGTTTTTGATGGAAAAATTTATTCTCTTTTAGAAATAATTTATTTTAGTTACAAAAGGTTTTTAACCCAATTAATTTACTTTAAAATGAGCTATTGAACAACCCTCTACGATGTTCCAGTGCCAAGCTATCTCTGGAAAAGAAAGAAAAAAGAAAAAAATATCCCGTTTGGGGAGAATAACGTGGTAAAAGTCAATTTGCTTGATTTTCAAGCCAATATATTTCCCTTGCTGTTCAAGCCAAGGGACAGAAAGTTTTCTATACAGGGGTTTCGGACAAGGCGGTTCTAATGGTGTACTTTTTGTTTTGATCTGACTCCTCTGTTAGGAACTATGGGTTTTTATATTTCTTAACATTGGACGTGATCGTCTCTTACTAGGTTGCTAGCTACCGCTGCAACCCGGACATCGAAAATGCAGTTTTTGGTGGAAAAATTTATTCTCTTTTAGAAATAATTTATTTTAGTTACAAAAGGTTTTTAACCCAATTAATTTCCTTTAAAATGAGCTATTGAACAACCCTCTACGATGTTCCAGTGCCAAGCTATCTATGGAAAAAAAGAAAAGAGAAAAAAATATCCCGTTTAGGCAGAATGTTGTAGTAGCTGCCACTTTTCTTGATTTTCAAGCCAATATATTTCCCTTGCTGTTCAAGCCAAGGGACAGAAAGTTTTCTATACAGGGGTTTCGGACAAGGCGGTTCTCATGGTGTACTTTTTGTTTTGTTTTAGGAACTATGGGTTTTTATATTTCTTAACATTGGACGTGATCGTCTCTTACTAGGTTGCTAGCTACCGCTGCAACCCGGATTATGACGTTACGGCGTAATGATTTTATTTCATGACGTTATGGCGCAATGGTATTATTTCATGACGTCTTCAGAAACAACAATATAATTTCGTGTATTTCTATTCACGTCATAGATCTAATTTATCTAGTAGGGTTTCAGACAAGGTAGTTCTAATGATGTACTTTTGTTTTGATCTGACTGTATTTTTAGGAGTTTTGGGCTTTTATATTTCTTAGCATTGGACTGATCGTCTCTTGCTAGGCTGCTAGCTACTGCTGCAACCCAAATTATGAGAGGCAGCCTGGCCGAGTGGTCCAAGGCACTGGTGTTAGCCACCAATCTCTTCGGAGGCGTGTGTTCAAATCTTACCGCTGGTATAATGTTTGAAAGACTGCAGTGTGAAAAGACATCAAAAATGCAGTTTTTGGTGGAAAAATTTATTCTCTTTTAGAAATAATTTATTTAAGTTACTATAGATTTTTAACCCAATTAATTTCCTTTAAAATGAGCCATTGAACAACTCTCTACGATGTTCCAGTGCCAAGCTATCTCTGGACTGGATACAAAAGAAAAAAGAAAAAAAAATCCCGTTTAGGCAGAATGTTGTAGTAGCTGCCACTTTTCTTGATTTTCAAGCCAATATATTTCCCTTGCTGTTCAAGCCAAGGGACAGAAAGTTTCCTATACAGAGGTTTCGGACAAGGTGGTTCTAATGGTGTACTTTTTGTTTTGTTTGCATGGTGTACTGACTCCTCTGTTAGGAACTATGGGTTCTTATATTTCTTAACATTGGACGTGATCGTCTCTTACTATGTTGCTAGCTACCGCTGCAACCCGGATACCGCTGTAACCCTGATAACAAACAGGAAAATATTACAAACAGGAAAAAGCCTACGGCTTTTTCTTCTTTGAAATAGTAAGAGACGAACCTCAAACGATCAAGTAGCTAACTAAGTCCAATCCATGCAATAACTTTTTATTCCAATGATCGTCTTTTAATGTAATTGCCCTAATCTGACGATCATAAGACAAGGCATTACAAATCGAATCATTACCATTTCAAAATTATTTAAACACTTTATACATTCCGGTGTACAGTCTATATGAAGGTTATTTAATACTGATCGGACATTCTCCTGACTTTTCAACATTTTCCCAGCACAGTAATCACAGACAAAGAATGAATCTATGACATCCTCTTTCCAACCTGTACATTGAATTAGTTGTTCTCTCTCATCTTTGGGTATGTCCTGTTGTAGGTGTTCTAAAATCGTGGCCATCATTACATCAAAACCTTTCTTATTTGAAAGGGATCTTAGACTCTTCAATTGGTATTTTGTTTTTATCTGCTCACAACTGTCACAATGCATTGTGGGGTATACATCCCTGATGTTAGCTACCTTATCAAGGCTCTCATCAAATAATTTTATTATTGTATTTTCATCCACAGAAACTCTAATATTGCTATCACCGTAAATGAAGTCTTGACTATTATTACGACAGAGTCTACTTGACACTTCTTCTATGTAATGACTTAGTTCCTTGTACGAGCCCTCGACTTTTAGTAGATTAATATGTTGTATAATCTTACATTTTGATACTGCCTTATATACGCTATTAATGAAACAGTTCAAGACAGGAAAATGTGGAGCTAGTGCCCTTAGAGAACGCAAATAGCTCTGACATCCCTCATTTGGGCTACAGTATAACGAATGCCCATGCTTTCTTGTGTCCCTGTAATTGATTTCACAATAATCCAAGCCGCCAAGGTAGAAATTAACCACTTTGTCAGTTGAAAATTTTAATGCTATATTATTTTCAAGGATATCAAAAAGAATTTGACATAATTCAATATCCGTCGGATAGAGCTTGCAGATATCAGGGTGACATTGCCAAGTAACCTGCTGCCCAATTTTTGGTTTTGAATATTTACTCAGATTGTTATAGGTGACTTCAGCCATCATAATTTCCTTGTCAGATCTAGTTTCAGAGCATTTTTCAATAGTTGTCTCGTACTTTTCAGGACAGTTTGTTCTACTACACAAAGAATTTTTTGCCAAATATTCAGTAGAACTAAACGAACTGTTTAAAACACAGTTAGAAATGCTTTTTTCTTGAGTCGGTGTTCCAGGAATTTGTTCTAAATCATTAGTCTTACAAACACATTTACTAATAACCCTAAAAGGCTCGTTTTCGCCATAATTGAAAAACATTGCTTTTCCATCGCTGTTGATAGGTATGCTTGTATATATTTTTATGTCTGCTACATAAACTGCAATTGCTCCTTCAAAAATTAATATACGAATTTTCTAAGAAGTACGCCTCCGTATATTCACTGTGTTGTCGAACATTTTCCATTGCATCTATAAACTGTTCCGCAGTTGCCAATCCATACCTTGGAAGCTTTTCGTTAAACTGACAACATTTCTTTTGGATATTACTATGAAGCTTTGCCAAAGAATTTCTAGCCGACTTTTCAACAGCATCCGCTCTTTCAAAGAGAATTTTAATCTGTAATTTTGAATACTTTTCGTGATCCCGATAAAACATGCGTAAAATATTTCTCAATTTACAAAGATCAGCCTGAATTTTTGCCATCTTCTTGTATTTCTGAATGTAATTTTTCCCTTTGTCCTTATGCGTTCTGCGGTACAACCTCGCAGAGAATTTAATTTTTTCATTATAGCTTTTGTCACCCCAGTATCTACCCATTATTCTGGTAGCAACTTTTTTCTTATGTTTGTTTCGGTAATCTTCATCATTATCATACCGTTCCTTACTTTTTTGTTTGGCTGTCTCAATTTTCACATGTCTATAATCTTCATCATTGTGATAACACATCTTGCTGTTTTGTTTTGCTCTCTCAATTATTACTTCGCGATACGCCTTGTCAGTTGAATACCTTTGCTTTTTTCTTTCCAAGATGTTGTCTCTGTTTTTTGTATAGTACTGTTTTTTTAAATTACGTATAATAACTCGCTTAGAAGGCATCTTATTACAAAACAAGAAATAATATTTTCATCTAATTAACACTTGTTATAACTCATATCAGGTATCCATAACCTAACAAAAAATAAAACTAATTTTTAAATTTTCAGGTATTTTGTTAGTTTGAATGAAAAGATTAAAATTATTGCTCAGATATCATAAATATTTTTGCAGTTTACATAATAACTTATAAACGCGTATTTTTGGCTGTCACCATCAGCTTACCACTAAACACATCTTTTTTACCTTCCTTCAATTTTTCTTCCGTACGAGTGAGTATAGGAAACCGATAAGAGAAGAGCACTGTTGTCTTAGGAAAAAATGAAAGTGGGGTAGAGATTTCAGTTAAGCTGGAAGTGACCAGGGTTTTAAATTGAATAAGATAGGAGAGGGTGAGAACTTTCAAAATCCACGAGGGTTGGGCTCCTAAATTCCTGAACACGACCATTAAACTTGGGTTTAGTGGCTAGAAGTATTCACTAGTTGAAGAAAAAGGGGTTCAAGATACCAAAGCTCTTCCTGAAAAACCACTTGCAGAAGGAAGAGGGGCTGGATTCTCATAAACTACCAAACTACTGAACTCAAATTCCTTAATATAAGACATTAAAAAAAATCCCCTTCAATGTCAAATCAAGAAAGATATGTAAAAATTACCCTTTTAATATATTTTGTAAATTCTTAATGTCAGTTTTCTTTTGTTTTCACTTATTTCTGCACCATTTATCATATATTGAACAAAATGGATATCTCAAAATAGTAATTGGATGACTTTTGGGGGAGGGGGCTTTAGAGAAAGGGCTAGTTGCCCTCCAATCTGTTTGGTCATTTAAAAAGGACACTAGAAAATTTTATTTCCGTTCGAATGAGCTATTACGCATCTCTCTATGATATTCTGGTCACATCCTAGCCTTGCTAGAAAAAAACAAAACCAAAAAAACAAAAATAAACGAGAGACAGATCAGTGCTACCCATGCAAAAAAGTCATTTTCCTTGTTGTTCAAGAAGGAGGGTAATAATTTCTCATTACTAGGTTTTTGACCGTTCTGACTCCAATGGTACTCTTTTCATTTTGATCTGAAGCCATTGTCGATGGGTTTCAAGCTTTTTTTTCGAAATCACCATAAATTTTTTTTCGTAATAAACTTTAACTTTTAAAACGAACCGAAATGATAGTTACCATTCGTGAATCAGTATCAAATGGAATTTTTTTTCACTAGGTAGTTTTTTTTTCAAAACAAATTTTTTAATTATTGGTTATTATGGGCTGTGATTTGCTCTTTACTAGGTTGCAACTACCGCTGCAACCATGATCTGCCATGAATGGGTCATAAAGGGTGAAGGCGATCTTTCCGGACTTGAAATACTCAAAAATGTCCTGAATATTTGCGAAGTTATGGGCTCTAGGGCTGGAATTCCAACTGATCTGAACTCAATGTTTTTGTAGTTACCGCTCATGAATACCCCAGGCGGGTAAGCAGGGGGGGGGGGTTGGACTCCGGGCCTGCCCCCTTTCAAAATCTCATGTTTTCCATTTTCTTAAAAATTTTTGATACTGATCACAGCATAAGGAAAAGCGGGTAACTACGGATCTACACGAATGTTTCTAATTGTTCGGTGATCCGGGTTGCAGCGGTAGCTAGCAACTTAGTAAGAGACGATCACGTCCAATGTTAAGAAATATAAAAACCCATAGTTCCTAACAGAGGAGTCAGATCAAATTAAAAAGTACACCATTAGAACCGCCTTGTCCGAAACCCCTGTATAAGAAACTTTCTGTCCCTTGGCTTGAACAGCAAGGGAAATATATTGGCATGAAAATCAAGAAAATTGACTTTAACCACGTTATTCTCCCCAAACGGGATATTTTTTTCTTTTTTCTTTTTTCTTTTTCTTTTCCACAGATAGCTTGGCACTGGAACATCGTAGAGGGTTGTTCAATAGCTCATTTTAAAGGAAATTAATTGGGTTAAAAACCTTTTGTAACTAAAATAAATTATTTCTAAAAGAGAATAAATTTTTCCACCAAAAACTGCATTTTTGATGTCTTTTCACACTGCAGTCTTTCAAACATAATCATATACCAGCGGTAAGATTTGAACCCACTCCTCCGAAGAGACTGGTGGCTAACACCAGTGTCTTGGACCACTCGGCCAGGCTGCCTCTCATAAATAAATATATATGTGAATTTGGGTTGCAGCAGTAGCTAGCAACCTAGTAAGAGACGATCAGTCCCATGCTAAGAAATATAACAAAACTCCTAAAAATAGAGTAAGATCAAAACAAAAGTACATCATTAGAACTACCTTGTCTGAAACCCTACTAGATAAATAATGAATGTCGTAGCTTTATATTAGAGCTATGAAGTGAATAGAAAAACACAAAATTATATTGTTGTTTCTGATGACGTCATGAAATAATATCATTGCGCCTTGACGTCAACAATAAAATCATTACGCTGTGACGTCATAATTACTATATAGGAAGCGTCAGAACTGTAAATTTTCACATTCATAATTACATAATGGTTTCAGTCAAGCAAGCTGCACGCAAATTGAAAAAACAGTACTACACAAACAACAGAGATAGTATCTTGAAAAGAGAAAAGCAAAGGTATTCAACCGACCAGGCGCATCGAGAAGTAAAAATTGAGAGAGCAAAACAAAGGTATTCAACCGACCAGGCGTATCGAGAAGTAATAATTGAGAGAGAAAAACAAAGGTATTCAACCGACCAGGTGCATCGAGAAGTAAAAATTGAGAGAGCAAAACAAAGGTATTCAACCGACCAGGCGTATCGAGAAGTAATAATTGAGAGAGCAAAACAAAACAGCAAGATGTGTTATCACAATGATGAAGATTATAGACATGCAAAAATTGAGACAGCCAAACAAAAGATCAAGGAGAGTTATCACAATGATGAAGATTACCGCATCAAATATAAGAAAAACCAAAAGCAAAGGTATTCAACCGTCCAGGTGTATCGAGAAGTAAAAATTGAGACAGCAAAACAAAAGATCAAGGAGCGTTACTGGGGTGACAAAATCTATAATGAAAAAATTATATAATAAAGAACGACTTCTTACCTATGCAAAATTTTATACGCCACTTAACTATAGTATAGGTTAGTAATTCAACAGATAGCATGGCACTGGAGAGAGTTGTTCAATGGCTCATTTTGAAGGAAATTAATGGGGTTAAAAATTATAATAAAGAACGACTTCTTTCCTATGCTAAATTTTATACGCCACTTAATTATTACATTAAATTATAATAAAGAACGACCTCTTACCTATACTAAATTTTATACACAACTTAATTATAGTATAGGTTAGTAATTCAACAGATAGCATGGCACTGCAACATTGTAGAGAGTTGTTCAAAGGCTCATTTTGAAGGAAATTAATGGGGTTAAAAACCTTTTGTAATTAAAACATGGAAGCTGCTTGTATATATTCCGGACTGCAATGGTAGTTACATTAACAGACAATCGTTGGAATAACAAACCATTGCATACATTGGACTTAGTTAGCTGCCAGATTTTTTTTGACCAGTTAGCTGCCAGAGTTGTCTCTTACTACTCCAGAGAAGAAAAAGCCGTAAGCTTTTTCCTGTTTGTAATCAGGGTTTTTATAATAAGACAAAAACAAAATCGTCGAATTGAAATATAATAAAGATCGAACTCTTCCCTATACTAACTTGCATACGCAACTTCACTATAGTTAAGATTACAGTATTTATATTATGCATCATTATAAATTATAAAAGGTTCAAATGTTCGAAGATTATAGAGTTAAAAATTTTCCCACCCCGGGAATCGAACCCGAGCCTATTAAGTGAAAGTTAACTATCCTAGCCACTAGACCATATTGAACCATAAAGAAGTATAACTTAAGAGCCATATGTGTATTATTATTTCACCATACCAATCCGGGTTGCAGCGGTAGCTAGCAACCTAGTAAGAGACGATCACGTCCAATGTTAAGAAATATAAAAACCCATAGTTCCTAACAGAGGAGTCAGATCAAAACAAAAAGTACACCATTAGAACCGCCTTGTCCGAAACCCCTGTATAGGAAACTTTCTGTCCCTTGGCTTGAACAGCAAGGGAAATATATTGGCTTGAAAATCAAGCAAATTGACTTTTACCACGCTATTCTCCCCAAACGGGATATTTTTTTCTTTTTTCTTTCTTTTCCAGAGATAGCTTGGCACTGGAACATCGTAGAGGGTTGTTCAATAGCTCATTTTAAAGTAAATTATTTGGGTTAAAAACCTTTTGTAACTAAAATAAATTATTTCTAAAAGAGAATAAATTTTTCCACCAAAAACTGCATTTTCGATGTCTTTTCACACTCCAGTCTTTCAAACATTATAGCAGCAGTAAGATTTGAGCCCATTTAATAAAGATCGAACTCTTCCCTATACTAACTTGCATACACAACTTCACTATAGTTAAGATTACAGTATTTATATTTTTACATTTTATAATAAAGAACGACCTCTTGCCTATACTAAATTTTATAGGCCACTTAACTATAGTATAGTCCGGGTTGCAGCGGTATTACATAAAGGATCGATGTGCTTCATTATAAATTATAAAAGCTTTAGAGCTTCTAATGTTCGAAGATCTGGGTTGCAGCGGCAGCTAGCAACCTAGTAAGAGACGATCACGTCCAATGTTAAGAAATATAAAAACCCATAGTTCCTAAAAAAGGAGTCAGATCAAAACAAAAAGTACACCATTAGAACTGCCTTGTCCGAAACCCCTGTATAGGAAACTTTTTGTCATTTGGCTTGAACAGCAAGAGAAATATATTGGCTTGAAAATCAAGAAAAGTGGCAGCTACTACAACATTCTGCCTAAACGGTTATAATAAAGAACGACCTCTTGCCTATACTAAATTTTATATGCCACTTAATTATAGTATAGGTTATTAATTCAACAGATTGCTTGGCACTGGAACATCGTAGAGAGTTGTTCAATGGCTCATTTTAAAGGAAATTAATGTAAAACAAATTATTTTTATTACATTAAGAAATTTTAATTATGTTCCTTTAGAAATCATCATAAGTAAAAATTTCCCATAAGGAAATCAAGCCAACTGGGTGAGAGCTATCCCAACATCTAGACCATATAGAATATATTAAAATATACGATTAATGAAGTTTATGTAAAAGAACAAATTATAAACCTAGTTAGCTGCCTGATTATTTGAGAATCGTACAAAAACAGAGACAACATCTTGAAAAGAAAAAAGCAAAGGTATTCAACCAACCAGGCGTATCGAGAAGTAATCAAACAAAACGGCAAGATGTGTTATCACAATGATGAAGATTATAGACACGCAAAAATTGAGACAGCCAAACAAAAGATCAAGGAGCGTTATCAAAATGATAAACTTTATAGAGAAGCAAAAATTGAGCAGGCTAGACAAAAGATCAAGGAGCGTTATCACAATGATGAAGATTACCGAAAAATATATAAGAAAAAAATTGCTACCAGAATAATGGGTAGATGCTGGGGTGACAATTCCGGGTTGCAGCGGTAGCTAGCAACCTAGTAAGAGACGATCACGTCCAATGTTAAGAAATATAAAAACCCATAGTTCCTAAAAAAGGAGTCAGATCAAAACAAAAAGTACACCATTAGAACCGCCCAAAACCCCTGTATAGTAAACTTTCTGTCCCTTGGCTTGAACAGCAAGGGAAATATATTGGCTTGAAAATCAAGAAAAGTGGCAGCTACTACAACATTCTGCCTAAACGGGATATTTTTTTCTTTGTATCCAGAGATAGCTTGGCACTAGAACATCGTAGATAGTTGTTCAATAGCTCATTTTAAAGGAAATCTCTAGATCTAGCGCCTTTTGCACTTAATTTTTTTTAATTAATTATTTTTTACGAAAAACATAATTTTTTATATACAATATTCATCAATGACGTCATAGTCGCTGGATGTAGTTAGTATTACATAAAGGCTTGATCATCGAATTTAAGCTGAAACTAAGTAAAGGACAATTATGCCTCCATATATTCACAGTGATGTATTCCGGATTGCAGCGGTAGCTAGCAACCTAGTAAGAGATGATCACGTCCAATGTTAAGAAATATAAAAACCCATAACTCCTAAAAAAAGTCAGATCAACACAAAAAGTACACCATTAGAATCGCCTGGTCCGACATTCCTATAAGGGAAACTTACCGCCCTTTGGCTTGAATAACAAAGAAAATATATTGGCTTGAAAATCAAGAAAATTGACTTTAACCACGTTATTCTCCACAAAGGGGATATTTTTTTCTTTCGTCTTCTTTTCAACAGATAGCTTGGCACTGGAACATCGTAGAGAGTTGTTCAATGGCTCATTTTAAAGGAAATTAATGGCGTTAAAAACTTTTTGTACTTAAAACAATTTATTTTTAAAATAGAATCAGTTTTTTACGAAAAAATTGCATATTTCATATTAAAGATTGATCAATGACGTCATAATCGTATACCAGTGGTAGAATTTGAACCCACACCTCCGAAGAGACTGGAGACTAATTACATAAAGGCTCGATCATCAAATTTAAGCTGAAACTAAGTAAAGGACAATTATGCCTCCATATATTCACAGTGATGTATAAGATTTCCCATTACATCTGTAAACTGTTCCACAGTTGCCGGTCCATACCTTGGAAGCTTTTCACTAAACATGCAACATTTCTTTTGGATATTACTATGAAGTTTTGCGAAAGCATCTCTAGCTGACTTTTCAACAAAATCTATTCTTTCAGAGATAAAATTTAGTCTTTAATTTTGAATATTTTTCGTAATCCCGGTAAAACATTTTATGTAAGAGACGATCACGTCCAATGTTAAGAAATATAAAAACCCATAATTCCTAAAAAAGTTATATTAAAGAACAAATTGTTGCCTATAGTAATTGATAAATTTACAAGATTTATATTAAAAGACGATTATTAGGATTTTGTCAGGGTTGCAGCAGTAGCTAGCAACAATGACATTATAGATCAATAACATTACAATCGTATACCAGCGGTAGGATTTGAACCCGCGCCTCCGAAGGGACTGGTGACTAACACCAGCGCCTTTTACCACTCGGCCACGCTGCTTCTCATAACTATATATGTGAATCCGGGTTGCAGCAGTAGCTATCCGGGTTGCAGCGGTAGATACCAACCTAGTAAGAGACGATCACGTCCAATGTTAAGAAATATAAAAACCCATAGCTCCTAAAAAGGAGTCTGATCAAAACAAAAAGTACACCATTAGATTTGCCTTGTCCAAAACCCCTGTATAGGAAACTTTCTGTCCCTTGGATTGAACAGCAAGAGACATATATTGGCTTGAAAATCAAGAAAAGTGGCAGCTACTACAACATTCTGCCTAAACGGCATGACTTTAACCCCGTTATTCTCCACAAACGGCATATCCGGGTTGCAGTGGTAGCTAGCAATCTGGGTTGCAGCGGTAGCTAGCAACCTATTAAGAGACGATCACGTCCAATGTTAAGAAATATAAAAACCCATAGTTCCTAACAAAGGAGTCAGATCAAAAAAAAATTACACCACTAGAACCGCCTTGTCCGAAACCCCTGTATAGTAAACTTTCTGTCCCTTGGCTTGAACAGCAAGGGAAATATATTGGCTTGAAGATCAAGAAAAGGGGCAACTACTACAACATTCTGCCTAAACAGGATATTTTTATTTTTTTTTATTTTCTTTCTTTTCCACAGATAGCTTGGCACTGGAACATCGTAGAGAGTTGTTCAATAGCTCATCCTAAACGAAATTATCCGGGTTGCAGCGGTAGCTAGCAACCTAGTAAGAGACGATCACGTCCAATGTTAAGAAATATAAAAACCCATAGTTCTTAAAAAAAGAGTCAGATCAAAACAAAAAGTACACCATTAGAACCGCCTTGTCCGAAACCCCTGCATAGTAAAATTTCTTTCCTTGGCTTGAACAGCAAGGTAAATATATTGGCTTGAAAATCAAGAAAAGTGGCAGCTACTACAAAATTCTGCCTACACGGGATATTTTTTTCTTTTTTTTTTTTTCTTTTTTTGTATCCAGAAATAGCTTGGCACTGGAACATCGTAGAGGGTTGTTCAATAGCTCATTTTAAAGGAAATTAATTGGGTTAAAAATTTATAGTAACTAAAATAAATTATTTCTAAAAGAGAATAAATTTTTCCACCAAAAACTGCATTTTGATGTCTTTTCACACTGCAGTCTTTCAAACATAATCGTATACCAGCGGTAAGAATTGAACCCACGCCTCTGAAGAGACTGGTGGCTAACACTAGTGCCATGGACCACTCGGCCAGGCTGCCTCTCATAAATAAATATATATGTGAATTTGGGTTGCAGCAGTAGCTAGCAACCTAGTAATAGACGATCAGTCCAATGCTAAGAAATATAAAAACCCAAAACTCCTAAAAATAGAGTCAGATCAAAACAAAAGTACATCATTAGAAATACCTTGTCTGAAACCCTACTAGATAAATAATGAACGTCATCATAGTTTTATATTAGAGCTATGACGTGAATAGAGTGACGTCATAATTAGTATATAAGGAAAGTCAAAACTGAAAATTCTTTCATTCTTGATTAGAATAATGGTTAGATCAAAGCAGGATATACGCAAGTTGAAGAAAGAGTACTACACAAACAACAGAGATAGTAACTTGAAAAGAAAAAAGCAAAGGTATTCATTATAATAAAGATCAAACTCTTCCCTATACTAACTTGCATAGGCAACTTCACTATAGTTAAGATTACAGTATTTATATTATACATCATTATAAATTATAAAAGGTTCAAATATTCGAAGATTATAGAGTTAAAAATTTTCCTACACCGGGAATCGAACCCGTGCCTGTTATTACAGTAAAGAACGACCCTTAGCTCATTGTAAGAGAAATAAGAATATCCAGGTTGCATCGGTATCTGGCAACCTCTGGGTTGCAGTGGTATCACAGAGTTCGTGATAACAAACTGTATAGTAAGAGCAACTCGTCTCAATAGAAACCGAAACTCTAAAAAAGGAATTTTGATACCAATAGACCCGGGTTTCAGCGGCTGCTAGCAACCTAGCAAGAGACGATCACGCCCCATAATAAAAACTGAAGTAATCCATAACTCCTTAAAAATAAGATTCAGATCAAAACAAGAACAATTTTAGAACCGCCTTGTCCAAAACCTCTATATAGCAAACTTACCGTCCCTTGGCTTGAATGAGAAGGAAAACATATTGGCTTGAAAATAAAAAAGAATGGCTGTAAATAGTTTCCACATGCGAAATCTTTTCTTCTTTTCGTTTTTTTTCTCCTCAGCTAGCTGGGCACTGAAATTACTTTGAAGAACAAACTGTAGTCCATAGTAACTGTACAATAAAGAACGAACTCTTTACAATAAAGAACGAACTCTAACCTATAATACTTACTGAAAGGTATTTATGGGTGTTTCCGGGTTGCAGCGGTAGCTAGCAACCTAGTGAGAGACGCTCACCTTCAATGTAAAGAAAAATAAAACCCCCCAACTCCTAAAAAATGAGTCAGATCAAAATAAAAAGTACACCATTAGAACCGCCTTGTCCGAAACCTCTATAAAGGAAACTTACCGCCCTTTGGCTTGAATAACAAAGAAAATATATTGGCTTTAAAATAAAGCAAATTGACTTTTACCACGTTATTCTCCGCAAACGGGATATTTTTTCTTTCCGCTTGATTTTCCCTCTCAGCTAGCTGGGCACTGGAAAATCATAGAGAGCTGTATAATAGCTCATTTTAAAGGAAATTGCAACATCTAGTGCCTTTTGAAATTAAAAATAAAATAGTTTTTAAAGTAGAATCAATTTTGTCAAAAAATCTGTATTTTTAATGTATTTTCATGCTGCAGTCTTTTCGAAGATATTTGAATTTTGAAGCAATCAAACAGTTCATGGTAATGAACTCTATAGTAATAATAGCTACTTGTCTCAATAATGAACTCTATAGTAATAATAGCTACTTGTCTCAATAGTAACCGAAACTCCTGGAACCAAAATTTTCTTTTTTTGCTTAATCGCTAAAATTATTATGTAAACTGCAAAAATATCTATGATGCCTAATCAGTAATAGTTATTTCTTAATTTAAACAACAAAAATACATGAAAATTTTATAATTAGTTTTACTTTTTGTCTCCTGGAAGAAAATTTTTTTTCATCTCAGTTTACATTATAGAACGAACTGTAGCTCATCTTATATTAAAAGACAATTATAGTAAAAAACAAACTCTAGCGAATTAATAGTAATTAATTCAATACTGAAAATAGGGAATTAAAACAGAGATTTATATACTAGTATAAGTAACTACAAGTTTTATTAAGGCTCCACTGGGATTTGAACCCGGATCTCAATTTTGCAATTAAAAACTGTATTTTTGATGTCTTTTCATACTGCAGTCTTTTCAAAGATATTTGATTTTTGTACATATAAATCATAATCGTATACCAGCGGTAAGATTTGAACCCATGCGTCCGAAGAGACTGGTGGCTAACACCAGCGCCTTGGATCATTCGGCCACGCTGCCTCTCATAACTAAATATGTGAATCCGGGTTGCAGGAGTAGCTAGCAAACTAGTAAGAGACGATCAATCCAATGCTATAGCCCATAGTTACTGGAATCCGGGTTTTATAATTATAATAAAGAACGAATATAAACTTATTATAATCACACTGAAAAGGTTACTGTTTGAATTATAGAAAAGAACGACCTCTTGCCTATACTAATTTTTGTAGGCCACTTAACTATAGTATAGGCTAGTACAATTATATTTAAGGTCAATGTATTAAAATTTTCCATTGAAAGACGATCATTGGAATAAAAACCCATTACATACATTTTATTTAGTTAGCTACTTGATTGTTTGAGGCTAGTCTCTTACTATTTCAAAGAAGAAAAAGCCTTAGGCTTTTTCCTGTTTGTAATCAATTAGAAAGAGTTCTACCTTTAAAATGAGTTATACATAAAGGAAAGATACAGTTCATCATAAATGGTATTTGTCAATTAGGTTTTTTTTATATATAATTATCCATTATTACGTAAAATGCAGTAATTTTTGTGGGGTTTTAACATAAAATTTATTTCTTAACTGAAATTAGAATTATTCCTGAAATCCGGGTTGCAGCGGTAGCTAGCAATCCGGGTTTCAGCGGTAGCTAGCAATCTAGTAAGAGACGATCACGACCAATGTTAAGAAATATAAAAACCCATAGTTCCTAAAAAAGGAGTCAGATCAAAACAAAAAGTACACCAATAGAACCGCCTTGTCCGAAACCCCTGTATAGGAAACTTTCAGTCCCTTGGCTTGAACAGCAAGGAAAATATATTGGCTTGAAAATCAAGAAAAGTGGCAGCTACTACAACATTCTGCCTAAACGGGATATTTTTTTTTCTTTTTTCGTTCTTTTCCACAGATAGCTTGGCACTGGAACATCGTAGAGAGCTGTTCAATGGCTCATTTTAAAGGAAATTAATTGGGTTAAAAATCTATAGTAACTAAAATAAATTATTTCTAAAAGAGAATAACTTTTTCCACCAAAAACTGCATTTTTGATGTCTTTTCACACTGCAGTCTTTCAAACATAATCTTATACCAGCGGTAGGATTTGAGCCAACGCCTCCGAAGAGACTGGTGGCTAACACCAGTGCCTTGGACCACTCGGCCAGGCTGCCTCTCATAAATAATATATATGTGAATCTGGGTTGCAGCAGTAGCTAGCAACCTAGCAAGAGACGATCAGTCCAATGCTAAGAAATATAAAAACCCAAAACTCCTAAAAATAGTTTAAGATCAAAACAAAAGTACATCATTAGAACTACCTTGTCTGAAACCTTACTAGATAAATAATGAATGTTGTCATAGTTTTATATTAGAGCTATGACGTGAATAGAAAAACACGATATTATATTGTGGTTTCTGAAGACGTCATGAAATAATTTCATTGCACAATGACGTCATGAAATAAAATCATTACGCCGTGACGTCATAATTACTACTTGAGAACGACAAAGATGTAAATGGTCTTATTCGTTAATTACATAAAGGTTAGATCAAAGCAAGCTGCACGCAAGTTAAAAAAAAACAGTACTACACAGACAACAGAGATAGTATCTTGAAAAGAGAAAAGCAAAGGTATTCAACCGACCAGGCGTATCGAGAAGTAAAAATTGAGAGAGCAAAACAAAACAGCAAGATGTGTTATCACAATGATGAAGATTATAGACATGCAGAAATTGAGACAGCCAAACAAAAGATCAAGGAACGGTATGGTAATGATGAAAATTACAGAGAAGCAACAATTGAGCAGGCTAGACAAAAGAGCAAGGAACGGTATGATAATGATGAATATTACAGAGAAGCAAGAATTGAGCAGGCTAGACAAAAGATCAAGGAGCGTTATCACAATGATAAACTTTATAGAGAAGCAACAATTGAGCAGGCTAGACAAAAGAGCAAGGAACGGTATGATAATGATAAAGATTACAGAGAAGCAAGAATTGAGCAGGCTAGACAAAAGATCAAGGAGCGTTATCACAATGATGAAGATTACCGAAAAATATATAAGAAAAAGGTTGCTACCAGAATAATGGGTAGATACTGGGGTGACAAAATCTATAATGAAAAACTTAATCCGGGTTGCAGCGGTAGCTAGCAACCTAGTAAGAGACGATCACGTCCAATTTTAAGAAATATAAAAACCCATAGATCCTAACAAAGGAGTCAGATCAAAACAAAAAGTACACCATTAGAACCGCCTTGTCCGAAACCCCTGTATAGGAAAGTTTCTGTCCCTTGGCTTGAACAGCAAGGGAAATATATTGGCTTGAAAATCAAGAAAAGTTGCAGCTACTACAACATTCTGCCTAAACGGGATATTTTTTTTTCTTTTTTCTTTTCCACAGATAGCTTGGCACTGGAACATCGCAGAGGGTTGTTCAATAGCTCATTTTAAAGGAAATAAATTGGGTTAAAAATCTATAGTATCTAAAATAAATTATTTTTAAAAGAGAATAAATTTTTCCACCAAAAACTGCATTTTTGATGTCTTTTCACACTGCAGTCTTTCAAACATAATCGTATACCAGCGGTAAGATCTGAACCCACACCTCCGAAGAGACTGGTGGCTAACACCAGTGTCTTGGACCACTCGGCCAGGCTGCCTCCCATAAATTGGGTTGCAGCAGTAGCTAGCAACCTAGTAAGAGACGATCAGTCCCATGCTAAGAAATATAAAAACCCAAAACTCCTAAAAATAGAGTAAGATCAAAACAAAAGTACATCATTAGAACTACCTTGTCTGAAACCCTACTAGATAAATAATGAATGTCGTCATACTTTTATATTAGAGCTATGACGTGAATAGAAAAACACGAAATTATGTTGTGGTTTCTGAACGCGTCATGAAATTATAATAAAGAACGACCTGTTGCCTATACTAAATTTTATAGACCACTTAACTATAGTATAAGCTACTACAGTTATACTTAAGGTCAATATATTTAAGGTCAATATAGTGGAATATCCGGGTTGCAGCGGTAGCTAGCAATCCGGGTTGCAGCGGTAGCTAGCAATCCGGGTTGCAGCGGTAGCTAGCAACCTAGTAAGAGACGATCACGTCCAATGTTAAGAAATATAAAAACCCATAGTTCCTAACAAAGGAGTCAGATCAAAACAAAAAGTACACCATTAGAACCGCCTTGTCCGAAACCCCTGTATAGGAAACTTTCTGTCCCATGGCTTGAAGAGCAAGGGAAATATATTGGCTTGAAAATCAAGAAAAGTGGCAGCTACTACAACATTCTGACTAAACGGGATATTTTTTTTTCTTTCTTTTCCACAGATAGCTTGGCACTGGAACATCGTAGAGAGTTGTGCAATGGCTCATTTTAAAGAAAATTAATTGGGTTAAAAATCTATAGTAACTAAAATAAATTATTTCTAAAAGAGAATAAATTTTTCCACCAAAAACTGCATTTTTGATGTCTCTTCACACTGCAGTCTTTCAAACATAATCGTATACCAGCGGTAAGATTTGAACCCACGTCTCCAAAGAGACTGGTGGCTAACACCAGTGCCTTGGACCACTCGGCCAGGCTGCCTCTCATAAAGAATATATATGTGAATCTGGGTTGCAGCAGTAGCTAGCAACCTAGCAAGAGACGATCAGTCCAATGCTAAGAAATATAAAAACCCAATACTCCTAAGAATAGAGTAAGATCAAAACAAAAGTACATCATTAGAACCACCTTGTCTGAAACCTTACTAGATAAATAATGAATGTCGTCATAGTTTTATATTAGAGCTATGGCGTGAATAGAAAAACACGATATTATGTTGTGGTTTCTGAAGACGTCATGAAATAATATCATTGCGCCATGACGTCATGAAATAACATCATTACGCCGTGACGTCATAATTACTACTTAAGAACGGACAAAGATGTAAATGGTCTCATTCGTTAATTACATAATGGTTAGATCAAAGCAAGCTGCACGCAAGTTAAAAAAACAGTACTACACAGACAACAGAGATAGTATCTTGAAAAGAGAAAAGCAAAGGTATTCAACTGACCAGGCGTATCGAGAAGTAAAAATTGAGAGAGCGAAACAAAACAGCAAGATGATTTATCATAATGATGAAGATTATAGACATGCATTTACAGTAAAGAACAATCTCTCACCCATAGTATCTGATATACGACTGTAATCGGAGACTTTAAATTATATCCGGGTTGCAGCGGTAGGTAGCAACCTAGTAAGAGACGACCACGTCCAATGTTAAGAAATAAAAAAAACCATAGATCCTACAAAAGGAGTCAGAAAATTAGAACCGCCTTGTCCGAAACCGCTGTATAGGAAACTTTCTGTCATTTGGCTTGAACAGCAAGGGAAATATATTGGCTTGAAAATCAAGAAAATTGACTTTAACCACGTTTTTCTCCACAAAAGGCCTATTTTTTTCTTCTTTTCCACAGATAGCTTGGCACTGGAACATCGTAGAGAGTTGTTCAATAGCTCATTTTAAAGGAAATTAATTGGATTAAAAATCTTTAGTAACTAAAATAAATTATTTCTAAAAGAGAATAAATTTTTCCACCAAAAATTGCATTTTTGATGTCCTTTCATGCTGCAGTCTTTTCAAAGATATTTCATTTTTGTACATAAATCATAATTGTATACCAGTGGTAATATTTGGACCCAAGCCTCCGAAAAGACTGGTGGCTATCCGGGTTGCAGCGGTAGCTAGCAACCTAGTAAAAGATCCGGGTTGTAGTGGTAGCTAGCAACCTAGTAAGAGACGATCAAGTCTCTTACTAAGAAGAGAATCTCTTAGTAAGAGATTCCTAAAAAAATATCGCTAAGGACCATCCACATCAAGCAACAGAAAAGCATGATTGTGGGACACTGGAGAAGGTGAAAGACACATATCCCTTATTCACAGGATATTGTAAATGTTGTCGTCCTAAAGCTGATGATGATAAAAGTCCTGGTTGCAGCGGTAGCTAGCAACCTAGTAAGATTAAAATAAGAAACGACTCCTAGTCCATATTAAGTGATATCATTCAAGATCAATCGTCACCATAGAGTGGGTTGAAATCAAATCCTACGGAATCAACGGTAAGCCCTTACGCCACTGTACCGGTGGCAACTTATAATATAAATATACCATTCAGCTTATGATGTCTAAGACGTGATACAAACGTGTGAAAAGTTATCTCATAAGTTTGAGGAAAATTTAATGCTTTCGTCTCCTCTATTAATCTTAATGGATTGTTCTCCTCGGTCTGGGTTGCAGCGGTAGATAGCAATCTGGTTTGCAGTGGTAGCTAGCAACCTAGAACCGCCTTTGTCCGAAACCCCTCTATAGTAAACTTTCTGTTATTTGGCTCAAACAGGAAGGAATATTTGCAACTTCACGTCTGGGAGCTTTTATTAACAGAAAAAATATGAATTACACGAAATTAAACATGGTATATAAAGAACAAGAAACTAAAATATTAAACAAAACTCACTGTTGAAAAACTTTCAATATCACCAAGCAAATAGCACGAACACGCACAACAGACTGATAAATTAGGTTGTCTTTGGTACAGTTGGAGCTATTGATATATGCTAATATAAAAGAAATAAAAAAATACATAATAAAGTCGTAGATTTCTAAGCATCAGATCTAACTGACGACCAGTTAAGAGTGCACCTACCATATCATTGAGTGAGATTGGCTTTTTGATCTATTCGAATGTAGAAATGATTTTATACCATTATCTTAATTTTTTTTTCTCCAAATGATCAGGCTGATCGGAAATATACAATTATTGTCGTCAGTGATTTTAGTCACTGTCTATATAGTAAAGGGCATATCGATAAAACGCTATGGCAATTTTGTGTTTTTTTGCTCACTGTTTTTAGTCTCTTTTCCATTGCAGTCTTTTTTCTCTCTTTTTTTCGCATTTTCAAGTAAAGTAGGCTGTACCGTACCGCTGGAGTTATTGATGTAGCAACGATGACACCCAATCTTCTCAGTAGTCAGACAAACTTTGCCCTTCAAGTTCCTTATATTATATAAATAAACCATTCACTTATTTTTTATTAAGGTTAGACTTGGCATTTGAACAATAGCAACGGTATATCACCAAATGTAAGATATCAAACACAGCCAAAGTGAGTTGGATGTAATATAACAAACTTTGCATGGCAGGTGTATAGGGTTTAAAGAATGATTCTCTTACCCTGCTCTGCTCTTTATTTGCTAATACTGGAATAAGTCAGGGCTTAAAAAATAAGTGTTTTGATCATGAACTCTATGATAATTAAAAAAAGAAAATACATGTAAGAGGTGCAGGGACTGTAGAAAAACCTCTTTAAACCTCGTTTCCTAGAAAATAATCCCTTTTTACGCTTACGAATTACCTATATCATATTTTGAGAGTGATATAGCCCCCCTCCTCCGCCCGAAAACACATACTTAGAGTTAGCTTTTGTGTAGTTTATCTGTCTTTGCAAGATTTAACCGGTCATAATATGGTCATACTGCCTAGTTTAATTTAAGGATTGCTTTAACACGGAATATGCTTTTTGAAGACATATTTTTGATTCACAGTGAAAAGAAATTTTGATCGACTTTGTAGTTTTATCCTCTTTGAAGCTCATCAATCAACTAATTGAAGTTAGCACTGACAGTTGCGATTGGAAACTTCTAGATTAAAGATTTCAACTACACTCTTTGATTAAAGACCGAGTCAGGGGGTTGCAAGAGTCTCAGTCCCTTTCTATTACTGTATTTTAACGATCACTTGGCTTGTTATAGCGAACATTGATTTTTTGTGCACCTTACATATTGTATCTGGAGCTTATTAAAACTAAGTATTCACTTTTACATTTAAACTTCCTATCTTATTTTGACTTTAGGTAATGTTGTTTTCACGGAGAATGAAAATGCTCTTGCCTGTATTTCACCCGAATTCTTATTTGGCAACACTTGTGTTCAACAATGCCCTTATGGAACTTACAAGTGGATATCCAGTCTTGGGTAATATTTTTAATTTTTCGGTCAATCGGTTAAAAAGTCTTTTGTCTTTCTTAGCATATCAATGTGTCAAATTGAGGGTAAGGATAACCCGCTATTCGCCTGCCTCCGATACCAGGCAAAACACGTTTCTTTTGATACTAGACACGCGTACATGTCATTTAAACAGTCTCTGATTTTCAATTCACACACGTGCTTAGCTAGACATCAATAATTTACCTCCTGTTTTATAAGTAGCCCTTTTTAGTCCAAAATATTGATAGCAGTAAGTTGTAGCTAAGTGCACGTGTGAACGGGCTTGTGAAGAAAATCTCCTTTTTATTCCCTTTAGGAAACATGGTGGAATTAGTTCAGTTACAATTCATTAGCTTGGTTGGAATACTGAATTTTTCTTCTCTGAGCCTCCCTAGCCAAAGGCCGGCTTCTTTTGCGATTATTGTTATTATTATTTTTTTTTTAGTTTTCTTATGTTTTTTCACTTCGACTTTAGATCTTTAACAAAAAATTTGAAAGCCGATGCTTACTTTTGCATCTCGATGGAACTTAATCGTTTTGTAAGCCTTAAAATCTTTGGCAGAGGAAGGATTTTTCTCTCCATGAACCTAGACCCCAGAAAAGGACCCCCCTTGATAAATATATCACTTGAATATATTCAAAGACCCCTTCAATATATCGATTTTTTTAAATTTAGTATATGGATAAGTTACTTGAGGTTCATTTCAAGCTATTAGTACCCATGCAATGATTTTATGATGAGATAAATATTTTGTGTTAGGGAGCTGAAGTTCACATGTCCTAAAAGAACTGTCCTTCCGTGTAAGAAATAAAACCAAGAGTATATTGTCGAATAAAAACCGTTTCTGGGGCCTTCAAGTCTGTGGAGGCATGCGAAAGTGCTAAAATTAAATTCGAAAGAAGGTTATAGCCTACCCTAATATATCTTTAACGATCTGAGTTGTCAAGGCCTTTAATAGCCTTAGTCTGGCCCTGCCCTTAATTGCTTGGATATTTCAATCTAGGTACTCTCTATTCTTTAAGCTGGGTTACACTTACAAGCCGATGACTATTACTTATGGAAATTAATTAGTAATAATGTCTAATGTACAAGCATCCAAAGTAATGCGACTAAATTAATATTTGAATAATGAGGCCATTAAATTTAAAGGGCCCAAACTTACCTTATTTATGTCCCAAGGCTACCGAGAGCCTTCAAGGACGCCAAAATGGTCCTCCCATTAATATAGGATTTGCAAAAAAAAAGTTTCCATCTTCCTTTTTAAAATATTAGAAGAACGCTATATTCTCGTAATTTTGTCTTATTTCTTTGAAAATTTCTCTTCCATAAATTAATATCTTTAGCAAATAAAATATGTATTTGTAATTTTTTAAATAATAGGAAATTGTAGGGTAACAATTGCGGGAATTTCACTTTTTCAAACGGGGGAGGGTCAAGTAGGCATGTATGCATTTTTTTTTTTTTGTAAGAGCTGAATTGGGAGAGGGTGACGGGAGTCGAAGCATCAAAAATGCGGTTGCAAATGTTAAGCTAGTCAAAAATATTTTGTTAATTTGAAATCGTGTTCTCTAGGCTCCAAAAACAATGTCCTATTCTGGTCACATGAATTATTTAAACCTCGTGTGCAAAAACTTCGTGAAGTGTTGCAACACTTGTAGGATAAAAGGTGCGGAGTGACACACATGATTGTGTCATGCCACAAATATTTTAAGTTCTGTTTCACTTCCATCGTCTTCCATCGAATTTTACTACTAAAGACTAAGAATTATCTTTACGAAGCAACGATAAATTTTATAAACTGATGATCTATTTTTACGGATCACTGTATCCACAAAGTTTTATTGCTTTTTTTTCCTGTGTAACCGATCTGGATAGTTTCCAACGGCTGTGGACCTTTCATAAAACGACCATTTATGGTTATGAAGAAACACCTTAAACAACTGATGAAAAAAGGGCACGAAAGGTCATATAAGACCTGCTTGTATCAGCAAGTATTCTATTCGGATTGGGGGATTGGGGCTCGAGCGCCCCAATCCCGCTGATCCAAAAACTTTAGCTGCGACTCCTTATCACATTTAGTTTAATATCCAACAGGCCCATCAGATGCTGTTGAGTTTAGCTGTAGTTTTATTTTTTAGGGAGCGCTTCTGTCGGCCGTGCCATCACAGTTGCTTAACCTGTTTTGGTCCATTGGACACAGATTTTGAAAAGTGTCACGGTGATTCGATCCTTCATAAATTACAAAGAGGTAAGAGGTTATTGCTTTACAATAGTATTTGAGGGACAGACTAGGGTCTCTAAGCTAATGAAATTGTATAAACCCCTCGGACGTCGCCCGTCACTAGTGGATTTCAAACATGACTAGCCCAGTTTACATTTCCATTGAATTTTCCTTCGTTTGTACTAAATTGCAGGTACATTTTGTACCTGAAGACGAGGTGTCTAAAGAGTTTAAAGAATTTCAAGTTGAAACTCTATTGTCTTTTAATTGGGCTTTCAGATTCTTGAAAACACTTTAAAAATTTGACCGACTGATTTCTATCGTGGCCATGCCAGTTTAGGAAAAACTAAATATCCAGGACGTAAAAAAAATGAGCAGCCACTAACGATGGCTAAAATTTACGGAATGATGCTAAATAACTGGCAAATTAAAGCGAAAGCGATAGTAGGGGCTAGGAATGTGTCTAAAGAGCGTGTTTGTCACATATTCCATGAAAATTTAGGCATAAGAAAATATGTCAGCGTTTTATATATATGAATTGCTTGCTGGAGCGAGAAGAGTTTTCGTATTGAAAAACTTGGAAATATTTCTATACAAGTCATAAATATATAGTCATAGGTAGCGCAACAGCGTTGCCTAAGTAAAGAGCCATGTGGCCACAATTTTTTTTTGCGTTTTAGACCAGAGCACTTCGTATTGAAGGAGTTGTCGCAGAAACTTTGGAAGAGGCTCATTCGATTGGAAATTTAAAGGGCTAGTTTTCTTTTAATAGTCAGAAGTGATTGGAGGGCAAATAACCCCCTCCCTCGCCCACCATATCCCCAAACATATCCAATCAAAAGTTTTAGATAGACATTATGTTCAACATATTTGAAAGGTCCATAAATTACGTCTTTAAGGAGTAACTCCCCCCCCCCCACACACAGCGACTTCAATACCAATCTCATGGCGAATGGGTATGACAAATTTTTACCATATTCAGTACAGATCGTCTTGGTCATGAAGTTTGATCTTGGTGTTAGTTATGAAATTCTCAGAAGAAATAGTTAATTATAAAAAATTGATTGGTTTAAAATTTATTCCGTACCCGCTCCAAATGATAGTTTGTAATTTTTTGTTTACATTGTTTCGTTTGTCTTTTGTCTAATACAAGTTAGCAAATTATTTCTATGAAAACGTGAATCAATTGTATCAACTAAGAGTAGCTCATTGCAAAAATGTTTAGAACGATATAACATATAGTATAAACTTTAAGTTTTTGACCCAAAATCTTAATCATTCCCCGAGACATTGCATAAGTAATCGGGGTTAGATTTACCAATACATTTTGCAAATTAAAGTTTGGATTTTCGAAGCTCCGCCTCTCTTTCTTAACAAAATAATGGCTTACAAATTATGCTTACCATAATCTAAAATTAGAAGAGTTGAAAAATCAAAGAAAAAGGTACGAGTGCTTCAATCTCGAATCTAAGTATCTAAAAATGTAGAATGGATCTACCCGCTTCGTTTTTCATTAAAATGTAGATGGGTCTACCCGCTTCGTTTTCGATTATGTTTTACCTATCATGTCTAGTTTTTGCAAATATATGCCTCTGCTGTCCAATCCTAATCCAATTCTCTAAACAAAATTTTTGTTAAAAACTTCATTGAAAAAAAAGATGATAAAATTATGTGCCTTTGGTGTCTCCTTTCTCTGGCCAGTGCTTTGATTGCCTTTCCTTATCCAATCTGGCATTGTAACTGACAGGAAAAAATTCCTTCTAGTTTGTGATTACTTATCGTTAATAAATAAAATACTTGAATAAAATATTTCATTTTGAGTTTTGTGTCATTTCACTGTTTCTTATTTTTTCAATCGTATTTTGTTCAATCTAAATCACATAATGCTTTGTTTTGGTTTAAAAACGCCAATTTGCCGCTTCTGGGACTCGCGGTGGCTTCTTGTTTCGGGATTCAATCGCTTGTTTGTTTCTTCTCTTTAACGATACATTAAACTTTGTTTTTAATATTTACACATTGTCTTCCCTCGATGCTTCTTGTAAAGTTTCCTTTTAGGTACTTTATGTCAATGACAATCATTATTCTTCACCTAAAGGGGAAGAAGAACCTTTGGCATTATCATGGTTGCAGCATTAGCCTAGCAAAGAGTAGCCTAGTAAAGAGCTACGACCCGCGGTTCGTAGCTGCTTAATTTTAAGACGTGTTTTTTTCAAAAGAAACTATCTAATTGGAAATAATTCCCACGTAAGACAATTTTGAAAACAATGATTTCAATTGAGATTCAACTGAGCGATAACTTATAATTGCAAGAAGAATTGTTTGAGATTGTTCAAAAAATACTCAAAGACATAAATTGAGTGTAATTGTAATAAAAAGTATACCATTGAAATCACCGTTGTCGAAAACTTTTAACTATAGGTTTACAGCCCCATCTTGAACAAGAAGGAAAATCACAGTTTTGTATCCATTTTTATTTTCTATTCTTTCTATCTTTTTATTTTCTATCCATTTAATTTTCTTAAAAGAGGCTATATCCTCTTTTTATTTTCTTTTTCCAACCAAGAGATGATTGCATTGAGCCAGTGGGGGCAAAAACTGGGAGAGGGCTCATTTCAATGGAAATGGAAATGAAGAGATACGTTTTGAAGTTACGCAATTGGTCGTACCTTAACAAAATGCCGTTTTCTACCATTTTGTGCTGTCAAACGTCAATCTTGGCCAAGGTAGGGTCAAAATGTTGGGAAATGCAAAATCCCTGATAGCCGATCAATTTTTCATGGTGTAAAACAAATTTTTAAAGGCTTCACAGCTTTCCATTGTGAAAACTGAGTAATTCATAATTACCAGGAAAGAAAACGGAGGAAGATGACCGAAGCCTGCGATACAAACTGGAGAAACAAATGAAATAGGTGATGTTTTGTTTTCCATAAAACGACACATCATAAAAACCAAAATACCAAGTTCCATCACCAAAAAAACCAGTTCCATCAAAACCAAAGTTTAAAAGACTTCTTGTTGATACCAGATTACATGGTGATTTAACATGAAGAAAAAAACAGGG
The DNA here is from genome assembly GCF_049724085.1 of Artemia sp. Qi Xiang Cuo. Classification (NCBI taxonomy): domain Eukaryota; kingdom Metazoa; phylum Arthropoda; class Branchiopoda; order Anostraca; family Artemiidae; genus Artemia; species Artemia sp. Qi Xiang Cuo. The sequence goes on along the minus strand of NC_142797.1, from coordinate 49,453,134 downwards.
ATTACATGACAAAAGGGGCATTAAAGAGGCGATCATAAGAACCTTGATATCAGAAAGGGGTAGTTTGCCAATATGACTACAACTGTTCTTTTTTCTTAATTTGGCTAATTTCATGCTTCTTATATTCATTTTGGCGCTCTAAGTGAATTTGACATGCGTATTGTTTTTCAGGTGAAAGCAAAGGATCTGAGACATTTTGTCACCCGACAATTCTCGTACAACAGCGCCAAAGTGATAAAAATTGGTATATAGGTCTTTCAACAGCATTGAGCATTACTTTAACATTAATTGCCATTTTATTCGTTTATGTTCTGAAATTTAAGCCTAATGATAGTACATATCGTCAGTACAATGGATTAAATGCTCTTTATACTACGTTGAATGTCCAAAATGAAGATGAGAAAATATAAATTGATAGTAATGATGAGAACTAATCTGGTTAGTTTGTGTGTTTTTCTTATATTTAGTTTAATATTTTTATGGGACGGAAAATAAATTAGATCGTAACTTCTTTATTTTCTTCCAATAAAGGTTAGGATACGGGGTCTGCGGACCCCATGGCGCATCCTTGTGGGTTTCGAAATAGGAAATAGTTCCTAAATATTTTGGCTAATTCGTTTATCAGTTATATGGAATGTATGGAACAGGTAGCCTACATAAAGATGGGAAAGGGACATTAGAGCCCATGTCTTATGCCCCCCTTTTTTTCCAATCTCCGGGGACCTTTTCTGGCTTCCAGATACTAGCAAAGAGTATAAGTCACGAATCCATACAGGGAACTCTGGGCAGTAAGATCTATCATTCCCCACTTTGGTGTTAAAGTCACTGGCAAACCAAATGACATCATAAATGGGAATATGTTTTGTCACTGCTTGAAGGGCGTTGCAGAAGCTCTTGGGAGCATGTCAGCAATTTTATCACGGAACATCGGAATCATAGGCAGCGCAATCGTGCTGCCTAAGTAAAGAACGATGTTGGCACAATGTATTATTTATTTTTTTTTTCCATAGCAGGGCACTTCGTATCGAAGGAGTTGTCGTAGAAACTTTGAAAAGGGCTCATTCGGTTGGAAGTTGGAAGGGCTAGTGTCCTTTTTAATACTCGAAAGTGATTGGAGGTAAACTAACCCCCTTCTAACCCCCATCTTGTCCCAAACACATCCAAAGAAAAATTTTATTTAGTCATTTTATTCAACGTAATTGTGCGAAATGGAACAAAATTAGGTCGGTGAGGTTGAAAACCCCCCCTCGCAAGCCCTCAGAGCAAGGATTGTAAGCTATGCCCTGGGGGCATTTAAGTTTTTTATAGAAAGTGTTGTCGTAGAAGCTTGAAAAAGGGCTGAACCATTCAACTTACCGTGATCATTCCATTTTTTTTCTGGCGGGTCTACGCCCAATTTTTAATACGAGTGATATGCAGGATTGTATTGGAGATTAGATTATTAGAGAATTAGAACAGTGTATGTCCGTCGCTGTAAATTCTTTTTATATCTTCCTCGTTGTTATCGAAACCGAGAGGTTATTCGAATTTTTAGTGCCACCAATATATTGACATAGAACAGTTCATGGTAACAAACTGCAAGTAAGGAGCTACCTGGCTCAATAGTAACTAAATTCTAAAAACTGAATTTTAATACTAAAAGATACATAAAAGAATCGAATTTTTATGCTGAGTTCAAATATATAAGTTTAGTCTTTCCTATCAAAAGTTAAGCGCCTGAGAAAATTTGCCTTATTTTCAAAAAAAGGGGCAAACATTGCCTAAAAAGCATAGAACCTTAATGAAAATCAAACTATCATTCAGCGTATCAGAGAACCCTACTGCAGCAGTTTCAAACTCCTATCTGCAAAAATGTAGAGTTTTGTATTTTTTGCCAGAAGACAGATCACGGATGCGTGCTCATTTATTTATTTTTTTTTCCAGGGATGATATTACCCCTTGACAAAAACATGCCTCCTATACAAGTCCAAACATATCCCCTAGATAGCGATACTCCCCTACGATGCTTTTTCAGACACAAACCCCAGCTAGCAAAACTCCCCCATGTTGTTTCTAGACAAAATTTCCAGGTGCTAGAAATCCCCCGCAAAGCTTTTCTATTAAAAGCTACAGAGAACTTTTCCCTATCAAAGTATGCTATATATAGGCATGTTAAAGACATTTCCTCATGAGTTTATTTTATGCAATTGAAGACACAACAAGTACATTAACAATGGATAATACCTATGAGCACATCAGTGCCTTTCTCTCTATTCTAACCCCCCCCCCCCAAAAAAAAAAATATTTATACTTTACTTTGTTTCAAACATACTCTTTTTTCTACTTTGTAACCCCTCCTCCCACTATTCATTACTATTTAATTCGTTTGAAAAAGTATTATTTACTCAAAAAGTTTTACAGTAAAGAACGATCTCTCGCCCATAGTAACTGATATATGGTGGTTCAAGGGGTATCCGGGTTGCAGCGGTAGCTAGCAACCTAGTAAGAGACGATCACGTCCAATGTTAAGAAATACCCCTAACTCCTGAGAAAAGAGTCAAATCAAAACAAAAATTACACCATTAGAACCACCTTGTCGAAAACCCCTATTAAGGAAACTTATCACTCTTTGGCTTGAATAACAAAGAAAATATATTGGCTTGAAAATCAAGAAAATTGATTTTAACCACGTTATTCTCCACAAACGGGATATTTTTTTCTTTCCGCTTGATTTTTCTCCTTAACTAGCTGGGCACTGGAAAATCATAGAGAGCTGTATAATAGCTCATTTTAAAGGAAATTGCAACATCTAGTCACTTTTGTAATTAAAAATTAAATACTTTTTAAAGTAGAATCAATTTTGTCATTACATTAAAAGACGATCACTGAAATAACAAACCATTCCATACATTGGACTTAGCTACTTGATTGTTTGAGTTTCGTCTCTTACTATTTAAAAGAAGAAAAAGCCGTAGGCTTTTTCCTGTTTGTTAAATTGAAAAGATAGTGCTTTTAATTCAACATATTAAAAGTTCTCCCCGACGGGGAATCGAGCCCCCTTCTTCCAGGTAACCAATGGGCATACTTACCATTAGACTATCGAAGACTCATAAAATAAAAGTTACATATAAGATATGATATTAATTTTTTAATCCGGGTTACATAAAGGCTCGATCATCGAATTTTCCGGGTTGCAGCGGTAGCTAGCACTCCGGGTTGCAGCGGTAGCTAGCAACCTAGTAAGAGACGATCACGTCCAATGTTAAGAAATATAAAAACTCCTAACTCCTGAGAAAAGAATCAGATCAAAACAAAAATTACATCATTATCCGGGTTGCAGTGGTAGCTAGCAACCTAGTAAGAGACGATTACGTCCAATCTTAAGAAATATAAAAACCCATAGTTCCTAAAAAAGGAGTCAGATCAAAACAAAAAGTACATCATTAGAACCGCCTTGTCCGAAACCCCTGTATAGGAAACTTTCTGTCCCTTGGCTTGAACAGCAAGGGAAATATATTGGCATGAAAATCAAGAAAAGTGGCAGATACTACAACATTCTGCCTAAACGGCATATTTTTTTCTTTTTTTCTTTTCTACAGATAGCTTGGCACTGGAACATCGTAGAGGGTTGTTCAATAGCTCATTTTAAAGGAAATTAATTGGGTTAAAAACCTTTTGTAACTAAAATAAATTATTTCTGAAAGAGAAAAAATTTCTCCACCAAAAACTGCATTTTTGATGTCTTTTCACACTGCAGTCTTTCAAACATAATTGTATACCAGCGGTAAGATTTGAACCCACGCCTCCGAAGAGACTGGTGGCTAACACCAGTGTCTTGGACCACTCGGCCAGGCTGCCTAGCATAAATAACTATATATGTGAATCTGGGCTGCAGCAGTAGCTAGCAATATAGTAAGAGACAATCAGTCCAATGATAAGAAATATAACAAAACTCCTAAAAATAGAGTCAAATCAAAACAAAAGTACATCATTAGAATTACCTTGTCTGAAACCCTACTAGATAAATAATGAATGTCGTCATAGTTTTATATTAGAGCTGTGACGTGAATAGAAAACACGAAATTATATTGTTGTTTCTGAAGACGTCATGAGATAATATCATTGCGCTATGACGTCATCATGAAATAAAATCATTACGCCGTGACGTCATAATTACTATATAAGAAGCGTCAGAACTGTAAATGTTCTCATTCATAATTACATAATGGTTTCAATCAAACAAGCTGCACGCAAGTTAAAAAAACAGTACTACACAAACAACAGAGATAGTATCTTGAAAAGAGAGAAGCAAAGGTATTCAACCGACCAGGCGTATCGAGAAGTAAAAATTGAGCAGGCTAGACAAAAGATCAAGGAGCGTTATCACAATGATAAAGATTACGGAGAAGCAAGAATTGAGAAGGCTAGACAAAAGAGCAAGGAACGGTATGATAATGATGAAGATTACCGAAACAAACATAAGAAAAAAGTTGCTACCAGAATAATGGGTAGATACTGGGGTGACAAAAGCTATAATGAAAAAATTAAATTCTCTGCGAGGTTGTACCGAAGAACGCATAAGGACAAAGGGAAAAATTACATTCAGAAATACAAGAAGATGGCAAAAATGCAGGCTGATCTTCGTAAATTGAGAAACATTTTACGTATGTTTTATCAAGATCACGAAAAGTATTCAAAATTACAGATTAAAATTCTTTTTGAAAGAGCGGATGCTGTTGAAAAGTCGGCTAGAAATGCTTTGGCAAAGCTTCATAGTAATGTCCAAAAGAAATTTTGTCTGTTTAATGAAAAGCTTCCAAGGTATGGACTGACAACTGCGGAACAGTTTACAGATGTAATGGAAAATGTTCGACAACACAGTGAATATACGGAGGCGTACTTCTTTGAAAATTCGTATATTAATTTTGGAAGGAGCAATTGCAGTTTATGCAGCAGCAATAAAAATATATATACAAGCATACCTATCAACAGCGAAGGAAAAGCAATGTTTTTCAATTATGGTGAAAACGAGCCTGTTAGGGTTATTATTAGTATATGTGTTTGTAAGACTAAAGATTTAGAACAAATTCCTGGAACACCGACTCAAGAAAAAAGCATTTCTAACTGTGTTTTAAACAGTTCTTTTAGTTCTACTGAATATTTGGCAAAAAATTCTCTGTTTAGTAGAACAAACTGTCCTGAAAAGTACAAGACAACTATGAAAAATGCTCTGAATCTAGATCTGACAAGGAAATTATGATGGCTGAAGTCACCTATAACAATCTGAGTAAACATTCAAAACCAAAAGTTGGGCAGCAGGTTACTTGGCAATGTCACCCTGATATCTGCAAGCTCTATCCGACGGATATTGAATTATGTCAAATTCTTTTTGATATCCTTGAAAATAATATAGCATTAAAATATTCAACTGACAAAGTGGTTAATTTCTACCTTGGCGGCTTGGATTATTGTGAAATCAATTACAGGGACACAAGAAAGCATGGGCATTCGTTATATTACTATATAAGAAGCGTCAGAACTGTAAATGTTCTCATTCATAATTAGATAATGGTTAGATCAAAGCAAGCTATACGCAAGTTAAAAAAACAGTACTACACAAACAACAGAGATAGTATCTCGAAAAGAAAAAAGCAAAGGTATTCAACCGACCAGGCGTATCGAGAAGTAATAATTGAGAGAGCAAAACAAAACAGCAAGATGTGTTATCACAATGATGAAGATTATAGAGATGCAAAAATTGAGACAGCCAAACAAAAGATCAAGGATCGGTATGGTAATGATGAAGATTACCGAATCGAATATAAGAAAAAAGAAAAGCAAAGGTATTCAACCGTCCAGGTGTATCGAGAAGTAAAAATTGAGACAACCAAACAAAAGATCAAGGAGTGTTATCAAAATGATAAACTTTATAGAGAAGCAACAATTGAGCAGGCTAGACAAAAGATCAAGGATTGTTATCACAATGATGAAGATTACCGAAACAGATATAAGAAAAAATTTGCTACCAGAAGATTAGGTAGATACTGGGGTAACAAAAGCCATAATGAAAAAATTAAATTCTCTGCGAGGTTGTACCGAAGAACACATAAGGACAAAGGGAAAAATTACATTCAGAAATACAAGAAGATTGCAAAAATGCAGGCTGATCTTCGTAAATTGAGAAACATTTTACGCATGTTTTACCAGGATCACGAATAGTATTCAAAATTACAGATTAAAATTCTCTTTGAGAGAGCGGATGCTGTTGAAAAGTCGGCTAGAAATTCCTTGGCAAAGCTTCATAGTAATATCCAAAAGAAGTCAGTTTAATGAAAAGCTTCCAAGGTATGGATTGGCAACTGCGGAACAGTTTATAGATGCAATGGAAAATGTTCGACAACACAGTGAATATACGGAGGCGTACTTATTAGAAAATTCGTATATTAATTTTGGAAGGAGCAATTGCAGTTTATGTAGCAGCAATAAAACTATATATACAAGCAAACCTATCAACATCGAAGAAAAATGAATGTTTTTCAATTATGGCAAAAACGAACCTGTTAGGGTTATTAGCAATTGCGTTTGTAAGACTAATGATTTAGAACAAATTACTGGAACACCGACTCAAGAAAAAAGTATTTCTAACTATGTTTTAAAAAGTTCTTTTAGTTCTACTGAATATTTGGCAAAAAATTCTCTGTGTAGTAGAACAATCTGTCCTGAAAAGTACGAGACAACTATTGAAAAATGCTATTAATCTAGATCTGACAAGGAAATTATGATGGCTGAAGTCAACTATAACAATCTGAGTAAACATTCAAAACCAAAAATTGGGCAGCAGGTTACTTGGCAATGTCACCCTGATATCTGCAAGCTCTATCCGACGGATATTGAATTATGTCAAATTCTTTTTGTTATCCTTGAAAATAATATAGCATTAAAGTTTTCAACTGAAAAAGTGGTTAATTTCTACCTTGGCGGCTTGGATTATTGTGAAATCAATTACAGGGACACAAGGAAGCATGGGTATTTGTTATACTGTAGCCCAAATCAGGGATGTCAGAGCTATTTGCGTTCTCTAAGGGCACTAGCTCCACATTTTCCTGTCTTGAACTGTTTCATTAATAGCGTATATAAGACAGTATAAAAATGTAAGATTATACAACATATTAATCTACTAAAAGTCGAGGGCTCGTACAAGGAACTAAGTCATTATAGAGAAGAAGTGTCAAGTAGACTCTGTCGTAATAATAGTCAAGACTTCATTTACGGTGATAGCAATATTAGAGTTTCTGTGGATGAAAATACAATAGTAAAATTATTTGGTGAGAGCCTTGATAAGGTAGCTAACATCAGGGATGTATACCCCACAATGCATTGTGACAGTTGCGAGCAGATAAAGACAAAATACCAATTGAAGAGTATAAGATCCCTTTCAAATAAGAAAGGTTTTGATGTAATGATGGCCACGATTTTAGAACACCTACAACAGGACATTATAATAAAGAACGAACTCTTGCCTATGCTAAATTTTATACGCCACTTAATTATAGTATAGGTTAAAAATTCCACAAATAGCGTGGCACTTGAACATCGTAGAGAGTTGTTTAATGGCTCGGTTTAAAAGAAGTTAGTGGGATTATTAGAAGTTAGTATGGGAAGTTAGTGGAAGAAGTTAGAAATACAAAGAGCTAGCTCCCTTTTTAATAGTAGAAAGTGATTGGAGGGTAACTAACCCCCCTCTCACGCCCACCTTTTCCCCAAACACATCCAATCAAAATTTTGATATAGGCATTTTATTCAACGTAGTTTTAAGTTCTGGAAAATAGGTCTTTGAGGATGACCCCCCCCCCCCCCCGCCCGCAGGGCACGGGTTGTAAGTTATGCCCTGGGGGCATATAAGATTTGTATAGACAGCTTTATCGTAGAAACTTCAAAAAGGGTGCATTCGATTGGAAATTTAAATGGCTAGTTGCTTTTTTAATAGTCAAAAGTGATTCTAAGGCAACTGACACCCCTTCCAAGCCCACTATTTCCCCAAAAACATCTAATCAAAATTTTGATATAGCCCTTTTGTTCAACGTAGTTGAAAGTTCTGGAAATTATATGTTTGAGCAGGACACTCCCTCCGCAGTCTTCAGGGGAAAGGGCTATAAGTTATGCCCTGGGGGCATATATGCTTCTTATGGAAGGAATGCTCGTATAAACTTCAGAGAGGGCTTATTTGATTGGAAATTGGAAGTTCTAGTTCACTTTTTAAGCATCGAAAGATGTTGGAGGCTCGCCAGCTCCCCCCCCCCCAAACCTCTTTTTCCCAAATGCATCCAATAAAAATTTTAAGATAGCTATTTTGTTAAAAATAGTTCAAAGATCATATAGCAAAAGTTCTTGTGTCGACGCAGTCCCCCAGGGCCTGGAAGCAGACGTTTTCAGTTATGCCCTAGGGGTATATATGGGTCTTATTTAAGGGATGCTCGTATTAACTTCAAAAAGGGTTCATTTGATTGAAAATGGAAAGTTCTAGTTCGCTTTTTAAGAGTCAAAAGAGACTGGAGGGAACCTAGCCCCCCCTCCACGCCCTTTTTTCCTCAAACCCATCCGATAAGAACTTTGAGATAGCTTTGTTTTCTAAATAGTTAAAAGACCATATAAAGAAAATTCCGGGGTCAACACAGCCCCCCAAGGCCCGAGGGCAGGTGTTGTAAGTTATACCCTGGGATAATATATGGTTCTTATTGAAGGGATGCTCGTAAAAACTTCAGAGATGGCTCATTTGATTGGAAATGGAAAGTTCTGGTTCAGTTTTTTAGAGTCAAAAGAGATTGGAGGGCAACTAGCCCCCCACGCCCCTTTTCCCCCAAATGCATCCAATAAAAATTTTGAAATAGCCATTAAGTTAAAAATTGCTCAAAAGTCAGATATAAAAAACTCAGGTGTCGTCACAACCCCCCAGGGACCGGGGGCAGGCGTTGTAAGTTATGCCCTGGGGCATATATGGATCAGAGGCAGCGCTGTAGCGTTGTCTATAGTAAAGGCCATACGGCTCCAATGTTTTATTATTTATTTATTCATTTGTTTTCCCCAGAGGCACTTCACAGGGAAGGGGTCGTCGTAGAAACTTGAAAGGGGGCTCATTAGATTGGAAATTGAGAGTTCTAGTGCCCTTTTTAATAGTCAAAAATGATTGGAGGGCAGCTATCCCCCCTCCCCCCCCCCAACGCTGATCATTCCCCCAAACACATCCAATCAAAATATTGAGATAACCATTTTGTTCAGCGTAGTTGATTTACAGAAAATATATTTTTGAGGAGAACAATCCCCCACAACCCTAAGGGCAAGGGTTTTAAGTTATGCCCTGGGGGCATAAAAGGTTTTTATAGTAAGCGTTGTCACAGAAACTTCAAAAAAGAATCATTCAATTGGAAATTCAAAGGGATAGGGCGCTTTTCAATAGTCGAAAGTGATTGGAGGGCAACTAGCCCCCCCCCCCCCCACACCCATCATTCCCCCAAACACATCCAATCAAAATTTGAGATAACCATTTTGTTCAGCGTAGTTGATTTCAAGATAGAAAATATGTTTTTGAGGAGGACAATCCCCCACAATCCTCAGGGCAAGGATTTTGAGTTAAGCCATGGGGGCATATAAGGTTTTTATAGAAGGCGTTGTCGTAGAAACTTCAAAAAAGACTCATTTGATTAGAAATTCAAAGGGCTAGTGCCCTTTTTCATAGCAAAAAATATACAACAAGTAATACTATAAATGAATAAATATATCTTAAAGCGAGTAATGCTTACATTGAATATGAAAATCAAGCTTAAAACGAAAACAAATATTTTGCTGTTAAAGTATAAATGAAACTTAAAACGAACAGAAATTAAATAAACAATCAATGCGAAAAAACATACAATATATATTAATGTAAATGAATAAATAAATCTTAAAACAAGTGAAACCTAAATTGAGTATGCAAATCAAGTTTGAATCGAATAAAAATAACTACAAACAAGAGTTTGGGTATCGCCTCACTACAGAAGTCTAAAACCTATTGCGTCATTGGCGCTTTACTGAAAAAAATTCTTTGAAATATTTTAGCTTTTCCAACTTTAAGAAATTTAAAATTTAACAAGCTATTAGGGAATAAATATCAGAATATGTATATTAAATTGACAATACACATTTTTTTTTCAGTAAATTCATTTGAATTTTTTTCAGTAAATTACAAATTATATTCTGGCTTTTAGAAGGCATAGGGATTTTGAACCCTACTCACATTAATTTATGCTCGTTTTGAGTTTGACTCTAATATTTATTTTAATTTTTGTTTGTTTTGGGTTTCATTTATTTATTGATACTGATTTGGGGTAGTTGTATGCTTGGTAGATTATATGATAGTCCGGACGCCAGGTGTTGAAAATGTGAACCATGCCACGACGGAATGGGGCTGCTACGATAATTAGCCTACCCTCCATCCCATAAATTGACCATGCGGATTCAAAAATACCAATGGCACTTGCTTGTGAGTGGTGGAACACTCCGAAACCTGACATTTTATTATATTTTGGTGTTTCATGCAAGAAAATGCATGTTCCACAAAGTTTGAGGTGCAGTTTTCCACTCAAATAGAAATGCCTAGAAGCCATAGAATTTTTTCATAACAAGCTAACACGATTAGTTAGAAATTATGGCAGAGTTAAAAAAAATGGCAAAACTATATGAGTCTTGAACAGTCTTGGAAATTATAAACAAAATTTAATTGAATATTAGATATATAATGATAGTAATTGTTGAAAGATCCATCAATTCAAGATTTTTTTTCACTGTAATTTTTATTTTCATTTTCAATGCTGTAAGAACTGGAAAAGAATAAATTTGTAATATACGAGTAATTCGTTTTCAGTGAAGCACCAATGGCTCAGAAGGCCTTAGGTTTTTACAGTTAAAAAAGGGGGCAGCATCTAAATTTTGCTTGTAGTGAAACTATATTTGTCTTGACCAATCTTGAAAAGAACTAATAAATTAAACTGAATAATTGCTAAAAGCTCATCAGTTCAAAATTTTACTGTAATTTTAATATTTATTTTCAATATTAAGTACAAAAGAAAACATTTGTAATATAATTCGTTTTCAGTAAAGCGCCAATGACGCAGTAGGTTTTAGGTTTCTGCAGTAAGACGATACCCAAACTCTTGTTTGTAGTTATTTTTATTCGATTCAAACTTGATTTGCGTATTCAACTTAAGTTTCACTTGTTTTAAGATTTATTTATTCATTTACATTAATATATATTGTATGTTTGTTCGCATTGATGTTTATTTAATTTCTCTTCGTTTTAAGTTTCATTTATACGTTTTAAATTTGGTTTTCATATTCAACTGATGCATTACTTGCTTTCAGATCTATTTATTCATATATTTTTCTACTTGTACTTTTTTTGCTGTGATTGTTCATTTAATCTCTGTTGGTTTTGGGTATCATTTTTTCTTTAATAGTAATTTCTGGTCGTTTTGAGTTTGAATTTTAACAGGTATTTGTATCTCCTGAGCTTAAGTTTAAAATGGCCTTTACTTTTAAAAACAAAAAAAAATTTTAAACAAAAAAACGGGTTTTAATTTTCTTTAAAGCAGTGAAATACAAAACAATTAATTATGCACAAAAGCTCCGAATATTTCGGCCCCACATCCGGGAGCCTTTCTCAACGGAAAAAAAATAAAATAAAATAAATAAATAAAATACAATAAAAAAACTTAACTTACATCAAAATAGAACATACTAAACACATAAAGAGAAAGAAAAAACAAAAAAACAAAAAATTAAAATAAACAGGAAACAAAACTCACATATTAATTAAACACTGCGATGCACTGAATGTCTATATTGATTCAACTCGGCTCCTCCCAGTATATAAATGGAAATATATTAAATAAACACTTCCATGCACTGAATGTCTATAATAATTCAACTCGCCTCCTCCCATTATATAAATGGAAATCTATCAAAAATGAAGAATATATTTATACTTAGACCAAAACAATAAAAGGTCAACTAACCCCCCGGACCATAACCCCTAATTAAATTTCACAAGTTCATCAACCAATTTATGAATTGTAAATTGAATGGATTCGTTTGGTTGCAAGCTTAGCTGCAGTTTGTTTACTTTTCTCATCATTTAACCTATTCTGACCTTTGTTCGCAAGGTCATCTTTCGTTTCAGAAATATTATTAAAATCAGTACTGGTTGAATATCTTGCCTTCATTTTAATTAAACTATTATAAATTGAGTTGATCCTAAATTCCCCTTCATCTCTATTGATACTAATACCCCCACATATTATCTTTTTTATTTCTATCATTTCCCCGAAACTTTGTAAAAGTCCTACAGACATATCTACTATTTTTGTTTGATCCAATAAAACACTATGATGAGGAAAATTATAAAGATGTTCTGCAACAGCTGACTCAAACGTTTCTGGTGTTTTGTTTTGTTTTAGAGCGCAATCTATTGCATTCTTGTGTTGTTGTAGCCTATTTTCTAAAGTTTGTTGCGTTCTTCCCACATAAAATTTACCATGCTCTTGTGGAAAGAATCCTAGGAAAGAATCCTAAACGTGATTTTAGTTTATTTCTACGAGATTGGTATCGTCGTGGATTTAAATTATTCTGGGAAGAGGAATCTGGTCTACGATTCAACTATTGGGGTAACAAGACAATCTGGTTCCTACGTCATCGTTGTGACGACACTGCCTACTATGACTATAAACCAAGCGATTTTTATTTGGTAGTTACCGAGTGTGATTCACCACTTGAAAACACTGTATGTGATATTGCTTCAAATAGACAGATTGAAACTCGTGAATTTCATAATATGAATGCAAATAGTATCATTGACTATCCAAATAGATATGACAAGAGCGAAGTTAAACTGTATTTGAGATAGTGTAGCCACGGCAGTTTCGCTAATCAGTTCGCAAGAAAACCAAATACATTAAATTTTTTAGTTATTCATGATATTCACTCAAGTATAGAAAAAGGAATCTAAAGTGAAGGTTTGAAGACATTGTTGTATATATGCATTTTAACAATAAGCGAACTCAAAAAATTTTTAAGCACTTTACTCTTAGGGCACTGAAATCAATACTGTATAAGTCTGAGAGGATATTTCCCACTAGAAAGTCGTTCAGACGCGGATTGTCACCATAAATGTGGAAAAACTGCTTGTAAGTACAGCCACGACATCGGAACACAAAATATAGTAGTGCATGGAAGCCAAAGCTTTTAGTCGTTAGATCCTGCACCCTCTTCCAATTTTGAATAATAGTTGTCCCACTGCTCTCAGTAGAGTTGCTGATGTGGGGTGTATAGAATGTATCGGGCAGACCAAGAGGATCAAAAATTTCAATTGTCTTCATTGTTTAAAAGATGCACAGCCGATAATCCGTCAGTACAGTTAACGGACTGTTATTAACAATAATCAAAGTATTATTCGCACTTTGGATTTTTCCGAGATAGTCTGCGGGCAGACAATAAGATTTTTACTAGTACATATAGGGATCAATATTAAATACGTTGATTATTTGACTGGTGTTCATGGCGCCAAGTCTAGTAGAACACTGCCTTCGGGAGTGATTTCCCAATAGGTTTCATATTGATTTAGTGAGATTAGTGCAATCCTCTCAGCCAATGGGTCGGCAAACTTCACACTTTAAACTTCTACTTCTCATACGTAATATACTCAGATCCTGTGTGCCAGAAAAATACAATGCAAAGATACCATGTGATATAGCAAACAATTCTTCGGTTATACCATTTTCAAATAATTGTGAATCATTATCTAGAGCTTGTATGATCAGCTCATACAATGTTCTATATGATTTATCAAAAGATAGATTGTAGAGTGGGATACCGTTTACTTTGCACACAAGAGATGAAAGTCCAAACATCTCGAATTTATGTGGGCATTCAGTCCATGATCCTATTGCACTGGCGCTTTTTACAAATGCCAATGCAAGTTTCGAGGGGATTTCGCCATTGATAAAGGATGAATCGGTGAAGGTACGTGACCCCATGGCAATATGACGTTGATTGGTGATTGTATGAGGAACAAGTAGTTTAATATTATTTCCATTGGCTCTCAGTTTTTCCACGGCCAAAGCAACAGAACTCATGGCCTGTTGTTTGCGTACATGAAGTATTGCCGAGGTGAGGGTGAGACTTACATCGGGATTGGCAGCAAGTTCTTTTCTCAGTTTGAAATGGGATTGTGAAAGTGTCAGTTTTATATCCACTTTAACATTGGATGGCAGACATTAGGGTCTATTAAATATTTCATGATATAATTTTCCAACTAGATAAAATTCACTAGTTGTAGTATTTTTAAGTGCATCTATACTATCAGTATTAGTAATATATTCATATCCATTGGAGGTGCCTCTCAATTCCTTGTATGACTTGGGTGTCATCAGCATGAATTGCATATAGCTTGTATAGTTTGAGAGATTGTTGCTTGTGCTCTCCATTGTGCCATTGATGTAGACACTGATTTGACGAAATAAATTGTGTAGTATACAATTTTCATAGGATATCCCATTGGCTCGAATTGGCATTGTATTATCGGATTTCCGGACTTTCATTTGAAAATCTATAAATGTTGAAGACATGTCCATAAAGACGTCTTCATTGGAATAAAGTTGAAACTGGATATTATCAGAGAGGGGTTGTAGTGGATAAAATTGTTCATAGTATCCATGCTTGACACTCACATCAACATTTTCAGCGTTTAATAGATTCAATGATGCGGTGATAGAAGGTTGAGAATCCTTATGCGGCAGGTAGGACATCTTATGAGAAGAAATCTAGTTTCGATCTAACAATTCTCTTCCTGGGGCTTCTGGTTACACTACGTGTAGGCTTTTTCCTTCTTTTCTTTGACAAAAGGGATGATGTCTTTCGTTTCCGCCCTGAGTAGAGACTGATGAGTGATGCATTGTTTCTTGACCTTTTTAAACCTTTACCATTTTGTTTTAATCTTTCGCCAAGGGTTCGCGCACTGGACCAAAGATTTTCCGTAGCACTTTTTTTAAAATCCTTGCCAGAGCCCCAATCGTATAGTGTAGAGGATGCAAAATCTGTCGCAGCCGGTACAAGATTTTTTCTAACCAGTGGAAGTGGAGAGTAAAAAAGCTTAGAAAACCAACTGTCAGGACCATAGCCAGACACTGACGAGCGACCCTTGTAATAGTCCATTTCATTACCAAGTTGTCTTGGGTCAAGAATATTAATATAGCAGTCAATATCAGGACAGATGAATACCAGTTTTTTGTAAGACATCTTGCTGTTGAACGATGGGACGAAAATGACATGTAATCACAGCCAAACCTTTTGAAATTGCTATTGGATCACCCAATTCAGTTCTTAATGTTAACTGACAGAGTTCCAAATAGGAAGTGTTTACGGGAATATACTGAAGATGCTTTATATTGTAGTGGTGAATATGTTCTCGATTGGTTTTTCGTTCAAGAACACGTAGGAGGGGGACATTTGAATTACCAACCCGAGATGTTTTCACAAATGAGGCGTAGAGAAATATACAAGTGTCGGTGGAGAAGGCAGGTGGTTAGTCAGCAAAAATGAAATTAGTGTTTCCGGCACTTTTACCGTTGATTATATTGAGCTTAAAGCCCGGAACATCCTTTAGGTTATCATTGAGGTTATCGAATAACCTTTTCGCTGGCAATAGGTGAACTAATATAGATCTTGCCCTCCTCCTTTGAATAGTTGAAATGAAAAGCTCCTCTTTTATGAGCGGAAATTCTTTTATTAATAGAACGACATAAATCATTCATACAGGTGAGTTCCTCGTAGGGTAATTCAATATATGGATAATCCATCCAATTGATTTTTTGAATTTGTTCTTGATCACCTGGTGGTGGTGGCCAATCATAGGGTCTAATTTTTATTTCATATTTACGATCCTTTCTCAAGATGTCGTAGGTATTTTTGATAATACAGTCAACAAGAGCCACTTCATACTTTCCGTCAAATTTAATGGTGGGGAAGAGTTTCGTCCAAAAATCACTTGTTTTATTCAGATTCAATGTAGAGAAGATCAGAAACATTGGACATAAAAGTCACATAAAAATCATTAGGCATTGTTAATATCTTCAGCACTGGCCAAAGAATTAAAATCATAGTGATATCCTAGCCAGCCAACAAGCATCTGTTTCTTGCCCCTACGAGTACGTATCTTTAATATCTTTTCAATTTGATAACTTTCACTAGTGTTTCTAACTTTTTGCAGTTCATATTCATAAAAACCACCGAGAATCTCATCATCTTTGGTGTCTCGTAGCCGATAGGTCGTGGGTTCGGTGTCTAGAATTTTGGACACTTTAAAAAGTTCGATGCTCCATAAATAATTCCCCTTTTCAAAAATATTGGTGGTTCTATTAATTCGAACAGTATCACCAACATTGAATTTCACCTTCTTTTTCTTCTCATTACCATTGGAGTATTGCTTTAAAAAAGCATCAAACGTGTTTTCACTGTAATGAACCTCCCGAGGGCTAGATTTGGGCAGAGATCGTTGAGGTTGATGATTGTATATCTGCATTATTTTATCTAAATCATGAATAAATGCAAGCGTACTTTTCAATGCAGAATATCTTGAAATTAATAGACGAATCGTTCTTATTAATCGTTCAGCCAATGCAGCCTTTATATGACTGTGACTATGATAAAGTGTTGTATTATATTTGTATTATAGTTGTATTGTATTGTGTATTGTGTATTGTGTATAGTTGTATTGTGTATTATAGTTGTTGTATTATAGTTGTATTGTATTATATTAACAAATTCACTACCACGATCCGATTGAATTTTTCTATATGAATTCTGTTCCAAGACCTGTATTGAAGATCTAATCAACTTCTTCACCTCTCTTGTGTTGTAATAGGGTGTCGTATGCTGAATAAATAAAGATGCTGACTGCCATAAGAACCTGTTCGCTGTGCATAGTGTGACGCTGTCGGCCGATGTCTAGAGTTAAAAGATCCATTTGCATTATATGCAGAGGGAAAAAGGCTTTAGTTTGTCGATTTTGTTTGCCACGAAGCCTGTGATTCCGATGCAGTGTGTAACTCGGTTCATTCTCTTGATACTCTTTTGCATTTTTCAATGTGACGCCGGAGACAACTCTAGAAAGCGTTTTGGGAGAACTTAAACTTCCCGCTTCACCAATATTTTCATAGACACCTTTCAGAACTTCATCCATTTTGAACCCAAACACATAGTGTAATGTCCACTCCCCTTTTGTACACTGGAGGGTGAATCATTTCGCCTTCGCTTTTGACTAGCAGCCACAGGTGTTGTAAAATCAGTGGTGCTAGTATTTTCAAATATTGAATCTTCTTCTTTTTTAAATGGTGTTGGCGTTGTTGGAGGACTATATTCTCTTAGTTTCTTTAAAATTTTCTTATTGCCAATAAGACTTTTGGGGAAGTTTGATACACTTAGAAAGGTGTATAGATTATTGTCAAAGGATAAAAGTCCTTTACGATTCGTCACCATATCACAAATTAAATCAACTAGATTATAGCTTTTTCCCTGAATTATAATTTACTTCCCTGTGCTGGCGACTTAAACTTGATCACCAGTTTCCAACACGAGATAAGATAATAACCTTTTATTCTGTTCACGATAGGTGACTGGCAATAGGTTTGCGATTTTTGATACAATTGAATTCAATTCCTTCTCCTTTGATTGTGCAGAATCTTGAGGAGGTGTTTCCTGTTTAGAGGGATCGGCGACAGCGACGGGTCTCTCACGATAAGGTTTATGTTTGTCCACACGTCGCAATGGATCTTGAAGTAAAAGCAGCTTTTTGTCATCGGGAATATTCTCATCATTAATGAATTTGCTTAGATTGTCTTCAAAATGTTCGACGGGCGAGAGGACGAGTTCAAATGGTGTCAATTTATAGGGTTTAGCCATTCTCTAGAGAAAACTGCTTACAAGTCCTGCGATTATTGGCAGTAAAAGTGTGAAAAAGCTACCGCCTGCTTGAAGGAGCCGTTTTCTTTTAAATTTTCCCCCTTGTTTTTACAGGCCAAGGCACGTACAGTGGAACGATGTTGCTTTGTCTGTTGTCTAACACCTTCTGGCAGTTGAACATTGCCCTCAGTTAAATTTAAACAAAGTTCAGATATTAGATTAATGAAATCATTGTCAACACCATGTTTGAGTATGGCCTTCCTAAGCAAGGTTTTTGAAGTGCTTAAAACGGAAAATAAATACCGTTGTTCGTGTAGTTTCTTCAGTGTCATAATGGCAACTAATAGCCTTTTCTACTATTCACCAGAAGATATACTGTAATTTATTGTCGAAAATGTCGGTGACTACACGTAGATCCTCGGGCGTGCTCTGATTAAGATCCAGCAAAATGTAACCGTAGAGCTTGCTAGTCACTTGAGTGTATGCTGACAATAGAAATTTAGGAGCGCCGGGATATATCTGTTTATTGAGAGTGAAGAATGAGCTAGAATCATGAACAATTCGATAGATAGTACAGATGGAACAATTAAAACTACGGGCCTGCATGCATTTGCTTTGATGAAACAGGTTGTGTAGAGCTAGGGTTAAGAAAATGTTGTTATTGTGAGAACGGATAGTGAACAGTCCCGGCCTTTTCTGTGAGAAATGTTCAATGGATTCAGCCAAATCATCAATAATCAGCCACGAGTTCGGTTCAATACTATTGAAAACATCAAGTCCTCGTATGAAATGTATTGGTATGGTTGTGGCAATAGCTTTTATTTGATCGTAGGACTTCTGCCAAATACTATAGCAATAGTAGATTTTTTTCGGTTTTTCCAAAAATATTTTATCGCAATTTTGAATTATTTTAGCTAAAAGTGTTGTTTTCCCCGACATTGAGGGCCCACACAGAAGCTATATGAAGGGTGTTTTAAATTGATACATGCTATAGACAACAGTCAGACTATAACTAACTGTAAATCATACGTGTCTAATGAATAAGTAGCATTAATTTTCCCATAGATCTATGTATACAAGAACAACAAAAACAATCTTTCATGGCAACATTTATTACATAAATACGAAGACAAATAATTGTTCAATATGAACAATGATAACACTTTATGTACAATATAAATAAAAACACTTTTGTCCATCAGCAGCAAGAACACTAATTGTCTTTAAACACTTTTCTGTACAAAACTTTTGTCCATCAGCAGCACTTATTGTCTTTAAACACTTTTCTGTACAACAACATCAACACTTTTCTGTACAAACAAAAAACACTTGGAACATGAACTAGCACAGTTGAACATTACAGTGAATTTAAAGGTGGCCCCCCCCCTGGAGCCGGCCGCGGGAAGGGTCCCCCACCCCCTGGGAGCCGCGGAGGTGAAAACTGTACAATAGTTGTCATCACTGCTACAGGTTAGGTTGGGTTAGTTGGGTCAGTGATTAATTTATGAACAGGTTGTTGGTTAGTTAGTGTATGAGCAGGTAAGTTGGTTAGGTTAGTTTATCCAGACCAAGTTGATTGCGATAGTCTATGCATTCAACTCGGTCTGAAATACGGTAGTGGCCATGAGGTAGGACACTCACACCATTCTCGAGCACATAGACTTTGTCAAATATACATGACATTGCATTTTTTTCCACTCTCCCAGTATAATTTCTATACTGTAGAGAGCAAATTGCAAGCACTTGTGCTCTCGGCACTAGGCTACTTTCTACACAGTCTCTGTACACACTCATGTTGAAATTGCTCTTTACAAAGTGTGTAGACACCCCTTTACACGCCTTCTTTTCATCCCCACTATGTGTTTTAACGCAATAAACTGTAGGACCTGGGAACACCCCTCTGGATATCAAATCGCTCCCCGTCTCTGATTTTAACATTAATAGTTGGTTGGGGGCTTGACGTTTCACCAAATCGGGGTAGAGTGATGGATTCCAGTTGGTGAAATCCATCCGTGAGCTGATGTGTTCCCCATTTTCTAAATCCCCCAATACATGTAAAGTCCCATTTACATTTAGACGAATATATTCTTTAACCCAATTTTAAAATTTAAAATCCCCCGCCCTGGGCATTTGAGTATTTCACAATTTTTAAAAAACGACAACATGAGCTTTTTTGAAATTTCTAGTACTGAACTGCCGCCTGCTATATTCTTGTTCAGTACCACATTTCGCTTTTTCCTGTGTAGAAGAACCATGCTAGCCTCTATGCTCGTGAATGATGTAAAATTGGGATCGGAAATAATTCGTGCACACTCTAAAGGGTCAGTCACGACGTCACTGCGAGATCTGTTACGTACGCTTTCACACATTTTGCCAAACGCTGAATTTAGAATGAGTTTGTACAATTCCTTCTCCACCTTTGAGTTTGCCCTAGAGCGTTTATCGACAAAAGTGTCAATAAACGTTTTCAAGTATGGTCGCTGATTGAACTGTAGGACCCTATGTATTTTGGTGATCTTGAAACCATTGTTCACCATCCAGTGCAAAAGCACATGGTGAACAACGATATTCTCCTTAGGGTCCAAATCAGCAATCAGTTTTTGCTTAGAGGGGGTCCAATGCATCCCCATATCCTCAACCAATGATCGATTGTAGGGGCTGAGTGAGTCCCTGGTCACTGGTCAATTGATACAGGGAAAAACAAAATCTTTGACTGAGTCGTGAAGAGCCAGAGGAATGTGACCGTCAATTTCAAAGAACCATCCTTGTGGCCCATTGTCCTCGACGGTGGTAATGTCGGGGAACTCACAAGGATTCTCAAGCCATTGATAGTTCCCACACGGCAAAGAGTAGTGGGATTTTGCCGAGGGGTACAATGAGTTCATGTCCAAGAACACTGCATTTGACTTTGCACCGGTGCTTTGTCCGCTCGGTTCGGTTGACAAGACGCGGTCCCCATGAAAAACATACCCTCCCCTCATTGAACACTCTACAAAAAGGTGTTGATCTACATGTGTGATTAGGCCTATTTCCTCCCTATTAATTTTTAAAATTAAATCCATCACCAAATGGTGCGTAGAAAAATAATATCCTATATCTAACCCGAACTCTGAATAAATTTGGTCTGTGTTCTTACAGATTATATCCAAAAGAGTTTCAACGTCACTGGTCAAGTAGAGTCTACAATAATCCCACCAATTTTAACAATTCCCTTTAGCCCACATCTTCTTGGCAAACTCATACTCCTCGGCTGTGCATTCACTGTTGGTCAGTGAATTGTAAAAAGCTTCAATTGGAGGTAGTTTCACCTCGCTTAAGCGAGCGCCAGACTAGTAATAATCATATGTGTATACGCCTTTGCAGGTTAATAGGTCATACATTTCACTGTCTGGAAAGTGCTGTTTAAGCAAGGGAAAGCTATCAAAATTTTCGCTTTTCTCCACTTGAATCAATTGACTCAATGCCTTGGGAAAAAACTAAAGGAATCTAAAAACCTGATTTTATTCCAGCACGTATGCCCATTATTTACTACCTGCCATTTCAGTTCGAGAAGCAATAACTTCTCGGCCGATTTGGGGATGATGTTATAGGTAAATGAACTATTTAACCATGGACTGTCTACTCCCCCTCCCTCCCTGTGCATGCCTATCAGTGCCGTTAAAATAATTGTTAGGTCATAGTTAGAATTGTGAATAAAAACTGGGATAAAAAACTGTTTGCTAACATTCAAGTTACTCAATTGATGTGCTACCCCCCTAAAATTACTACCCCCGGATGATATTTCCTGCCACAAGTGATCATGGTCTCTGACTTTCCCCCTCCCCCCTCTTTTCCCTTTAGTCCCCTTATCCCCCTCTTCAAACTCCCCCTTACAAACCCAACATATTTTTTGATTTTTAATCGCGAGACGATCTTCTGCAGACAGCACCATAGGAGAATGGGTGTTTCTCAAGCGAGAAATAGCATCATTAGCTGTGCCGATCAGTTTAGTCAATGCCTTTACCATGCACTCGTCGTCCCCCTCATCCAATGTTTCTACGATCTCTAACAATCGCGTGATGTTAAAACTGTCTCTGTGCGCACGAACATAGGAAACTGCAATGGCCTGGTGCTCTTTGACTCGGTTTGGAAATTGTGGATCGTTCACCTCCACCAGCTTAGCTTCACAGTCTAAAGATATTTTGTTGCATTGGAGGAGGGTGTTTTGGAAATTTTTGAAGCGTAGAATGGCCCTATCCCCTTAAACCGTTTCCACTGTCTGATATCCATGCCAGCTACAGTGCCTCATATGACCCCGTAGTTCTATATCACTACGAAATTGTGACAGGCATGTTGGACAGTAGAAACGTACCCCTAGATCCCTACCACCCCCCAGAACTCTACTAATGTCGGTAATAGGATTAAAATGACCAATTGAATTGGTAAGGTCACTAGGTGGTGTATATAACAACCAAACCCAGTGTTTAACCAAATCAACTGACGGGCCACTTACGGTGAAGACCACCCCCTTCTTTTTAGAACGAGCCCCATCTTCAAATTCGGTCTCATACGGAACCACAGTAACGCCGATATTTAAATGGGCATTAGCCCTTTCAAAAATGTCAATGGATCGTAGCGTTACTGGTTATTTTCCTTCTAAACCAGAGAAATCTACAACTGGGAAATTGGACCCTTCCTTCCCATGTACAGCCCAGTGATCTAAATTCGTCTTGGTAGCGTCACGTGCTAGAGGCTCAAATGCTGATATGAGAAAAGCATACTTGAAACATTTTTGACCTGTTTCAAAACAGATTCGCTGGACACCTTGACAACCTTCTAGATCTAGATTATATTTTAAAACTGTACCCTTATCCATATGTCCTCCTCATAAAATAAAATCTTTCTTAAATTTACATATATTCACACTTAAATTTTCAATAAATAAAACTATAGACCCACTACCGTTTCTGTTATAGTTCTCAAGATGCGCTATAATTTGTCCTACCCACTTGCTAAAAACACCCTCAAAATTTTCTAAATTTGGATAAATTATGCGCATCTCGGAATGTATATAATGATAATAAACTTCACTGTTCCCCTCATTCAAATAAAAAACTTTTAAAACAATGGAAACCTTAATTGAATCCCTACCTCAACTGAATTTGGTTCTCCAGTAGTGCACAAATTTTATCTACATATTCATGCACAATTTCTAAGGGATCAAACACAAAATTTCCCCCCATAAGTGAATTAAATGGATCCCCAAAAGTCGCAGTTAAAACAACTATATTATTTAATATTGAATTTGACAATTGAAAGTCTGGAAAAGTTGTACCCCCTTCTTGTATATTACCCCCTCCCCCAAGTTGTTCAACAATATTTGGGCTATGTTCCACTTCAGTTGCTTGAAGTGGAAGTAGGTAATCAGTGTGGGATAGAGGAGGGTTCCCTGTAAAATCCTCTAAAATTTGTAAAGTGTTTGGACTTAGCAATGGCAAGTCTGCCTCTGAACTAGGAACATTACCTTGCTCAACTGTGCTAGGTTCTACATTGAAATAATTACATAGAAAATTATTAATATTAAAAGGTGTTTCATAGGAATTAACAATACCATCCCATTCATTGTTCTGAATGACATGAAATTCCGTAGACGCGAGTCTACGGAATCATTACCTTGCTCAACTTTTCTAGGTTCTACATTGAAATAATTACATAGAAAATTAATAATATTAAAAGGTGTTTCATCGGAATTAACAATACCATCCCATTCATTGTTCTGAATGACATGAAATTCCGTAGACGCGAGTCCTTCACCTGATGCCGATGGTGAATAAGGGACCAATGGTCCAACCTATAAATGAAAAATAGCTTATTTTCAATGTGTTCAAATCATCTCTACTGTTAAAATTTGAATTATTATTTAAAGTCAGAGCTTAGTAGTATGCACATAGTAGCATTTGGTTAATTCAACTGAAAGCAGTTGATTTTCAACTTAATATAAGATATTTACAATCTAAAACACCGCTTTATATAGAAGGCGGCAAGTTGATTTTGTTCAAAAAATAGCTTATTTTCAAAGTTTTCAAATCAGCCATGTTTTTTTTTTTCGCAGCGCTTTTCGGGCCCGCAGCACATCCCACGGCATCCCGCGGCACATCCCGCGGTGCTTCTCTGGCCTGCAGCGCTTCCCACAGTGCTTCTCGGGCCCCACCACGTGTCTCCCAGCCCCCTTTACATAATGTCCACCAAAAGTTGAAATATTCGCTTAGACGACATAAGTCGCTATTTCTCTCTAATTCCATACTGGTTCGGTGAACTCATCACTAGCCCACAATTATTGTAACCTGTCACGCGCGAGTGTTCCGATTTCCAAGACTGAACTTCAGACGAGGAAAATACTACAATTAAATGTCGGGAACCGTTAACTTGGTTTCCCCTCGCTAAAATCTTTGGCACGATTGAAAGCTAATATAAAAATATTCAGTGCAAATTAGAACTCCAACATGTGCAATAGATAAAAGGAATAATCTCTCTCTCTCTCTCTTACAACAATGTGATATTCAATTGTGAAAAAATAGCATTCACAGAGTTTCAAAGGCGCCTAAATATATTATGTGATAGCGGCGAAGAGATAGGGGGAATGCATAGAAAATAGTAAAGATTAGAAAAAAAAGAACAGTTTGACAAGCAAAAAAATTACATTTAGATATCTCTGAGGGAGGGCTGAGAAAATAATGGTTGGGGCGATGGGGTGTGAGATTATAGAGAAAATAATATTTTAATATCCCGCTGAGATAAGTTTATATTGGGATTGAAAAATAGTGAAAAGAAAAGACTAAAAAACATTGGAAGAAATAGATATATATTTCTATAAGATAGGTAGGAAAAAAATGCTCACATTTGCAAATCCTGGCTGCACTTGGGTGCCAGAAGGTCCAGCTAGTGCGTATTGGAGGGTGGACAGGTCGATGTAGTTAATTTCTGGCGTAGATTGGACTGCGGCTTGTGGAGTAGGACCAGTGACGGTACGGACTTGTGTAGTCGAGCCAGCGATGTCACGAGCTGGCACAGGTAGCTGCACTTGGGCCGGCAGCGTGGAACTGGGGGGTTTTGGCCAACGGCCATATTAAACAACTGTTGCAGAGGTTTTACCTTGACCCCATGATTTCTTACTGGGAGGTGGGGCACATTCTTCATAATTGGCCTTAAAAAAGAGAAAAAAGTTAGTATGATAAATAATTTCTCCCTTTATTTTAAAGAAGGAAAATTAGTATCCCCACTAACCATAATTTTGTCTACCCCCCCCCTAAATTTAGGAAAATTAACCCACCCTAGGTCTACCCTCTCATTGAGTTAATCTGGCGATATATTCAAGCAAAAGGCATATCAATAAAGAATATATCTTACTGCCTTTTATTCAAATGTTATAGCTAAAATCACTAAAATATCAAAGAGAAATGGTTAGACACTGAAGTCGAAAACAATTAAGGTAAAAAACAATTATCTTTTCATTTCTATTTTGTCACTATTAAAAGTGCTAACCCCATCCCCAGCAAAAATCCTGGATTCACGGCCCCCTCCCCTAAATTTAGGAAAATTAACCCACCCTAGGTCTACCCTCTCATTGAGTTAATCTGGCGATATATTCAAGCGAAAGGCATATCAATAAAGAATATATCTTACTGCCTTTTATTCAAATGTTATAGCTAAAATCACTAAAATATCGAAGAGAAATGGTTAGACACTGAAGTCGAAAACAATTATGGTAAAAACAATTATCTTTTCATTTCTATTTTGTCACTATTAAAAGTGCTAACCCCCTCCCCAACAAAAATCCTGGATTCACGCTCCCCTCCCGGGAATATAAAAGAAACTTTATCGAAAGAAAGCTTGAAAAAAAAATCCGTTTCACTTCTCCAAAATAGAGCATTGTGTCTGCGCTTAATTATTGCAATTGCCTCAAAGTGTTTTAATTTTGACGGTGAAACAGTTCCTTTGACTTTGGCCGCCGCGTTCGTAAGCACAGAGGGAAAAGGGTGACAGCTAATTTTAACCTCGCGTAGAGCATAATGTCAAAACAGAACGGCATAATGCTTTAAGATTTGACAGAAGTCAGTGGTCGCTTTTAGCCAGGATATAGAATGCCTAAAGTTGCATAAATTTAACGAAAAGAAAATTGTTTCTATTATGAGAATTTTGGTTGTAAAACAATGGGGGAGGGCGTTAGGTTTTGAGGGTAAAAGAACATATTTTATATTTTCTCTCGAGTATAAATATTGTATAGTGATGTTTGTACTATAGTGGGGGGGGGATTTACCTGAATATACTGGAGGGTGACCAAGGAAAATAATTTTATTTTGAAAATAAAAAATGAAAATGTACTTACATTGCAAATTGAAGTTGGCATGGCTTCAAGCTCATCAATTATGGCAGTTGTTATATCCATTGTGTCACAATAGTTTCTGATAATTTAATCACAATGCGTGTCCGTTATATACGAAATCTCAAGGGTGAATTGTTATGTAATGGGGAAAACCATATGTAACCAGCCCTCTGATTGGCTGAGAAAGGATATGTATCCGACTCGCTGATTGGCTGAGAAGGAAACACGGGATCTAACTGTTTCCTGGATCATAACATTCACCTCGAGCGTGTACATAACCAAAACAACAACAACATCAAATAAATCGACATGTTGGAAATTTAGGTCATTGACTCCGGTACCCGTTAGACTCAATAATCCATCAAAGTGAGAAAGTTCCTGTTTTTCAAATTCACACTGACAAAACAATAAAACAGACATAAATTGATGTTGAAATCCATGAAAAACATCAAATAAATTGACCAACACACATAACCGTCCAAGAAACAACCATCAATGTATGAAAATTCCTGTTTTTTCAAGTTAGAAAAATACTGTTTTTCCATTCTCACTGACAAAAACCATGAAACAGACATAAATTGCTGTTGACATCCATGAAAAACATCAAATAAATTGACCAACACACATAACCGGCCAAGAAACAACCATCAATGTGAGAAAATTCCTGTTTTTTCAAGTCAGAAAAATACTGTTTTTCCATTCTCACTGACAAAATTCATCTCCCTAGGGACTCTATGCCCATATATGGACTCCCGTCTGCGCTGGTACCCCCCTCTCTACTTACGACAACGCTTTCTATAAAAACCTTATATGCCCCCAAGGCATAACTTAAAACCCTTGCCCTGAGGGTTGTGGGGGAGTGTCCTCCTCAAAAATATATTTTCAATCTGGAAATCAACTACGCTGAACAAAAACACCTATCTCAAAATTTTGATTGGATGTGTTTGGGGGAATGATGGGCGTAGGGGGGGGGGGGGCTAGTCGCCCACCAATCACTTTTGACTATTAAAATAGGGCACTATTCCTTTGAATTTCCAATCGAATGAGCCTTTTTTGAAATTTTTATGACAACGCTTCTATAAAAACCTTATATGCCCCCAGGGCATAACTTAAAACCCTTGCCCTGAGGGTTGTGGGGGAGTGTTCCCCTCAAAAATATGTTTTCTATCTGAAAATCGACTACGCAGAACAAAATGGCTATCTCAAAATTTTTATTGGATGGGTTTGGGGAAATGATGGGCGTGGGGGGGGGGGCTAGTTGCAATCCAATCATTTTTGACTATTAAAAAGGGCACTAGCCCTTTAATTTCTAATCGAATGAGCCTGTTTTGAAGTTTCTACGACAACGCCTTCTATAAAAACCTTATATGCCCCCAAGGCATAACATAAAACCCTTCTCCTGAGGGTTATGGGGGAGTGTCCTCCTCAAAAATATATTTTCTATCTGGGAATCAACTACGCTGAACAAAATGGCTATCTGAAAACTTTGATTGGATGTGTTTGGGGAAATGATGGAAGTGGGAGGAGGGGGGCTAGTTACACTCCAATCACTTTCAACTATTAAAAAGGGCACTAGCCCTTTAATTTCCAATCGAATGAGCCTGTTTTGAAGTTTCTACGACAACGCCTTCTATAAAGACCTTATATATCCCTAGGGCATAACTTAAAACCCTTGCCCTGAGGGTTGTGAGGCAAGAATTCGTTGTTTATTATAATTTTTTTGAATGTTTACTCAGATTGTTATAGGTGACTTCAGCCAACATAATTTCCTTTTCAGATTTAGTTTCAGAGCATTTTTCAATAGTTGTCTTTTACTTTTCAGGACAGTTTGTTCTACAACACAGAGCATTTTT
The DNA here is from genome assembly GCF_049724085.1 of Artemia sp. Qi Xiang Cuo. NCBI lineage: Eukaryota > Metazoa > Arthropoda > Branchiopoda > Anostraca > Artemiidae > Artemia > Artemia sp. Qi Xiang Cuo. The sequence goes on along the minus strand of NC_142797.1, from coordinate 49,424,952 downwards.
TGCCAAATATTCAGCAGAACTAAAAAAACTGTTTAAGACACAGTTAGAAATACTTATTTCTTGAGGAGGTGTTCCAGGAATTTGTTCTAAATCATTAGTCTTACAAAAGACATATGCTATTAACCCTAACAGGTTCGTTTTCACCATAATTGAAAAACATTGCTTTTCCTTCGCTGTTAATAGGTATATTTGTATATATAGTTTTATTTCTGCTACATAAACTGCAATTGCTCCTTCCAAAATTAATATACGAATTTTCTAAGAAGTACGCCTCCGTATATTCACCGTGTTGTCGAATATTTTCCATTGCATCTATAAACTGTTCCGCAGCTGCCAATCCATACCCTTGAAGCTTGTCATTAAACTGACAACATTTCTTTTGGATATTACTATGAAGTTTTGCCAGAGCATTTCTAGCCGACGTTTCAACAGCATCCAATTTTCACAGAGAATTTTGATCTGTAATTTTGAATGCTTTTAGTGATCCTGGTTAAATATGTGTAAAATGTTTCTCAATTGACGAAAATCAGCCTGCATTTTTGCCATCTTCTTGAATTTCTGAATATAATTTTTCCCTTTGTTCTTAAGTGTTCTTCGGTATCCGGGTTACAGCGGTAGCTAGCAACCTAGTAAGAGACGATCACGCCCAATGTTAAGAAATATAAAAACCCATAGTTCCTAACAAAGGTGTCAGATCAAAACAAAAGGTACACCATTAGAACCGCCTTGTCCGAAACCCCTGCATAGTAAACTTTCTGTCCCTTGGCTTGAACAGCAATGGAAATATATTGGCTTGAAAATCAAGAAAATTGACTTTAACCACGTTATTCTCCCCAAACGGGATATTACAGTAAAGAACGATTTCTCGCCCATAGTAACTGATATATGGTGGTTCCAGGGATAGTTACATATTTGTCAAGTATTGAAATTAGTTAGCTACTTGATCGTTTAGATAAGATAAGATTTATTGCTGAAAAATGGCTATCACAAGCCCATAAGGGCCGATTTCGCACTTTAGCGTCAAATACAGCGAAAAAAAAACAACAAAAATAAACAATCAAACAACAACAGCAAATTATAAAAGGGTCAATGTCAAATACGTAAAAAACGTTAAAAACAAAAACAAAGTACAAAGTAAACTCATAAAATTAGAAGGTCAATGTCGTCAGCAAAAATATAACAACGTCAAAAGTACGCAAAAAAAAAAAATAAGTTAGTTGGTGACTAACAAACATAAATATAAAACCCCCAAATTTGCAAAATGGGCATTAAATTAATAACTATGAGGTAACGAGCGAGTGAGGGGGGGGCAGTGGAGATTCAATGGTTGAAAATGTCAACTATGTAAGGGATAAAAGTTCTTCTATATCTTTCCGTGCAAACTCTTATTGGGGCGAGAAGGGGGATTTTTGTTGACACAGAACGCGGGAGGCGGGGTCAAAGGGGTGAATATTGACCTGGGAAAAGGGTAGTTGTTCGAGAGTTATGAAGGCCATTGCTAGGAAAACGCAAGGTAATTTTTGCTCTCTTTTCCTTAAGGGTGACAAGATTAGCTCTCCTAAGAGGGGAAATATAAGGTACTTTACCCTCATTGAAGATAATTCTTAGGCAACTTTTTTGTACTGCCTCTATTCTGTCCAACAATTCAATGAAAATGCCAGGATGCCAAACAGGCCAGGCGTCTTCAAGGGATGGGCATACAAATGATAAGAACATGCTCAAACAGTGCGATTTAGAGCATTAATATTTATTGAGGAGCTTAAGGAGGGAATATGCAGCATTTGTATGTTGTAAGATATCATTAATGTGACAATCCCATTGTAAGTTGCTTGAGATGGTAACACCCAGTAATTTCATAGTGGTAACGGACATTTCAGGGGGATTGGACAGGAGAAAGAAGGAGGAGTTTTAAGGAAATTAATAGTAAGAACAGTTGACTTTAAAGGGTTGACTTTCATATCATCAGTAAGAGCTTCGGCTGATATCGATTCCAAGATGTACATTGGGTTGCTTTTGGAATTTTTGGAACATGTCTCTAAGACGGTTAGATCATCAACGAATTTCTATATAACCGGGAAATAAACACCAAGGTTATTTATCATTGTAAGAAATAAAATTGGACCTAACAGGGTTCCTTGGGGCACACCATTATAAATTGGGAGGGGATCAGAATATACATTCAGGTATTTCACGACTTGCGTTCTGTTAGATAGGAAAGACGCAATTATTCTAATTAAATAAGGGTCAACTTGAAAGGCATTAGATAGCTTTTCTAATAGTATATTGTGGTTCATTAAATCAAAAGCTTTTTGCAAGTCAACAGCGATAACATTGAGCCAGGTATTGGGGTTTTTGAGTGTTTTGCATATTGTGTCCATAAGGTGAACAAGATAGTGGGTAGTAGATGTAGAGCGTAGGTTTCCAAATTGTCTTTGGTCAACATTTGGGATTATTTTTACTTTCAACCACTCAGCTAAAAAGCTTTCATATAACTTCGAAAAAACTGGAGTAAGAGTAATGGGACGGACACCATCAAAATCTTGATTTTTACCTTTCTTGTTTACAGGAGTAATAAAACCTAATTTCCAACAATTTGAAAATTTACCAGTAGAGGTAATTTCATTAAAAAGTAAGGACAAAGGCTCTGAGAGGTTGTCGGCAAAGGCTTTAATTAGTACAATCGGAATGTCTAATGGACATGTACTACAATTTTTAATGTTCTTAATTTTTGCCTCTACATCCGAGGGCGAAATAACGGGAAAATTGAGAGAGCACAAATCATAAGGAGTGTCAAAAGAAAGGGGAGGGAGGTTCTGAACTATGGAAGAGAGAAACCTGATCAGATCATTGGCTTTAAATGAAGGGTCTTCTTGGAAATGGAAATCTATATTATTATGTGTTTTCCCCCCAAAAATTCTTTATTCTATTATACCATTGTTTTGGCTTTGTAGAAAATAGATCCTGGACTTTGCATTTGTAATATGAAGAAGCAGATTTACGTATTTCTTTTTTTATATGTTTACGCAGTGAGTTCGCTTCGGATGTTTTACCACTCTTTAGTAGATTCAATTTAATTCTAATTAGTTTTTTCAATTGGCTAGTAATGTATGGTTTGCCATTAGAACATGTTTTTACTTTTTTCACAGGCAAGGAATTTATGTATTCTGTTTTAATCAGATTTTGGAATTCGGAGACTTTAAAATAAATGTCATTTTTTCCTTTGAGGGCCAGCCAGTTTTCATTGGTAATCCAAGATCCAAATGCGTAAAAGCGATCATTGGAAATTGGGTAATAAGAGAACTCAGTAAGAAGAAGTACGATGAAAGATCTTGAGGGGCTTTGTTAACAAATAAAAATGGTAACTTCCTCCTAACAGGGGCAAGGGGAAAGGAGGGGCATAGAAAGCCTGCAAATTGGTGCAAATCAAATCAAGAGTTGAATTTCCTTTTGTTGTTGGTATTTTTACTATTTGTTTTAAGTTTAGGGAACTACAAAGGGAATTTAACTTTAGATCATTAGCATCACCTACTAAGAAAATACCGGCAGTTGGGAATTTGCAAAGGATAAAGTCGGCACTGCTATGCAGTTGTTGGTAGAATTGCTGTCTTTGTGCAGCGTTTTGATTTGGGGAATAATAGAAGCAGCAAAACACAATCAAATTAAAGGGGTGTGGTAAAACTTTGGGTCTTACACTTACCCAAATAATTTTATCATAATCTGAAAGGTTGGGAGCATGAATTAATTTAGGAAAGAGATAATTATTTACAAATAATAATGTTCCAACTCCCTTTATACCTAAGGGGTGGTCCTGAGGACGAAGTTTTATGAATTGGGAGTAGTTATTAATTTTCAGTAAGTCAAGGTTCTGTGCTTGGACCTCGGTTACGGCAATTACATTAATTTTGTGTGCTTGAGAGAGGGCCTCTACTTCGATCAATTTGTCAAAATTCAAGCTTTTGGCGGTCGTAACGAGGAACTTTGGGAAGGTAAAACGGTTACTAAAGAGGGCAATTTTTGGTTTGTTAATTTTGGGAGGCAGTGGGGGGTGGGAGGAACGTGGATCTGGGAGGGGAGAAGCATCTTTTTCGGGATGAGGGCTGGGAGATATTTGGGGTTGAAGTTTATGGGAAGGATGCTGTGGGTAAGCGTGTAGTTTTGAGGCATTATTAGAAGGCGGGATTGGACCAAGCTTGAGAGAAAAGGAGGACAACGAACAAATTATGGGAATATTATTAAGTTGGGGTGGAACTACGGTGGAATTCATCTCACTATTTGAAGTTTTAGAAACTCTGCATAGATGTTCTACCTGTGGATCGTTCTGCCTGTGGATCGTTTCAGGTTCTTCTCTTACTATTTCAAAGAAGAAAAAGCCACAGACTTTTTCCTGTTTGTAATATTTTCCTATTTGTTATCCGGGTTGCAGCGGTATCCGGGTTGCAGTGGTAGCTAGCAACCTAGTAAGAGACGATCACTTCCAATGTTAAGAAATATAAACAGCCATAACTCCTAAAAAAAAGTCAGATCAAAACAAAAAGTACACCATTGGAACCGCCTTGTTTGAAACCTCTATAAAGGAGACTTTCTGTCCCTTGGCTTGAAAAGCAAGGGAAATATACTGGCTTGGAAATCAAGAAAAGTTGCGGCTACTACAACATTCTGCCTAAACAGCATATTTTTTTCTTTCTTCTTTCTTTTTTTTCCACAGATAGCTTGACACTGGAACATCGTAGAGAGTTTTTCAATGGCTCATTTTGAAGGAAATTAATTGGGTTAAAAGTTTTTTGTAACTAAAATAAATTATTTCTAAAAGAGAATAAATTTTTCCACCAAAAACTACATTTTTGATGTCTTTTCATACTGCAGTCTTTTCAAAGAAATTTGATTTTTGTACATAAATCATGATCGTATACCAGCGGTAAGATTTGAACCCTCGCCTCCGAAGAGACTGGTGGCTAACACTAGCGCCTTGGACCACTCGGCCACGCTGCCTGTCATAACTATATATGTGAATCCGGGTTGCAGCAGTAGCTAGCAACCTAGTAAGAGACGATGAGTCCAATGCTAAGAAATATAAAAACCCAGAACTCCTAAAAATAGAGTCAGATCAAAACAAAAGTACATCATTAGAACCACCTTCTCTGAAACCCTACTAGATAAATAATGAATGTTGTCATGGTTTTATTAGAGCTATGACGTGAATAGATCTGGGTTGCAGCGGTAGCTAGCAACCTAGTAAGAGACGATCACGTCCATGTTAAGAAATATAAAAACCCATAGCTCCTAAAAAAAAGAGTCAGATCAAAACAAAAAGTACATCATTAGAACAGGCTTTTCCAAAACCCCTATAAAGGAAACTTACAGCCCTTTGGCTTGAAAAAAAGAAAATATATTGGCTTGAAAATCAAGAAAATTGAATTTAACCACGTTATTCTCCACAAACGGGATATTTTTTTATTTCTTCCTTCTTTTCCACAGATAGCTTGGCACTGGAACATCGTAGAGAGTTGTTCAGTGACTTTACTTTGACTTTACTTTGACTTCAGTGGCTCATTTTTAAAGGAAGTCAAGCTCATTTTAAAGGAATTTAAGCTGAAACTAAGTAAACGACAATTATGCCTCCATATATTCACAGTGATGTATAATTTTCCGGGTTGCAGCGGTAGCTAGCAACCTAGTAAGAGACGATCACGTCCAATGTTAAGAAATATAAAAACCCATAGTTCCTAAAAAAGGAGTCAGATCAAATTCAAAAGTACACCATTAGAACCGCCTTGTCCGAAACCCCTGTATAGTAAATTTTCTGTCCCTTGGCTTGAACAGCAAGCGAAATATATTGGCTTGAAAATCAAGAAAAGTGGCAGCTACTACAACATTCTGCCTAAACGGGATATTTTTTTTTTCTTTTTTTCTTTCTTTTTCAGAGATAGCTTGGCACTGGAACATCGTAGAGAGTTGTTCAATGGCTCATTTTAAAGGAAATTAATTGGGTTAAAAATCTATAGTAACTAAAATGAATTATTTCTAAAAGAGAATAAATTTTTCCACCAAAAACTGCATTTTTGATGTCTTTTCAAACTGCAGTCTTTCAAACATAATCGTATACCAGCGGTAAGATTTGAACCCACGCCTCCGAAGACACTGGTGGCTAACACCAGTGCCTTGGACCACTCGGCCAGGCTGCCTCTCATAATTTGGGTTGCATCAGTAGCTAGCAACCTAGTAAGAGACGATCAGTCCAATGCTAAGAAATATAAAAACCCAAAACTCCTAAACATAGAGTCAGATCAAAGCAAAAGTACATAATTAGAAATACCTTGTCTGAAACCCTACTAGATAAATAATGAGTGTCGTCATAGTTTTATATTAGACCTATGACGTGAATAGAAAAACACGACATTATGTTTTTGTTTCTGAAGACGTCATGAAATAATACCATTGCGCCATGACGTTTTGAAATAAAACTATTAGACCATGACGTCATAATTACTACTTAAGAACGACAAAGATGTAAATGGTCTCATTCGTCAAATCAAAGCAAGCTACACGCAAGTTAAAAAAACAGTACTACACAGACAACAGAGATAGTATCTTGAAAAGAGAAAAGAAAAGGTATTCAACCGACCAGGTGTATCGAGAAGTAAAAATTGAGAGAGCAAAACAAAACAGCAAGATGTGTTATAACAATGATAAAGATTATAGACATGCAAAAATTGAGACAGCCAAACAAAAGATCAAGGAATGGTATGGTAATGATGAAGATTACAGAGAAGTTACATAAAGAATCGATATAGTTCATTATAAATTTTGTTTATGTAAGTTTTATCTGTATCAGGGCTATAGAGGCAGCTAAAATTTTCATACAGAGGATCGGCATAGTTTATTTTACCTACATGGTAGTATGAGTGAGCTACGAGTTATAAAAAGGCTCCACCAAGATTTGAAATCAGTCCGCAGGATTCAAAATTCTAAGTTATAACCATTACACACGAAACTTCGATAAAGTAAAGAATTCTAACAGTAGATAGTATAGATATTTGATAGAATTTATTCTTGAAGCTCAAGAAGTTCAATTTAGATTTAGTAGGAAATTTTATTTTAAAAGTTGATCATTCGAAGAAAATATTATTGATTATATAGAACTTAGTTTGCCACATAAAGGTTTGAAATTTTAAAGGCTAATCAAACAGTTCATGGTAGCGAACTGTATAGTAAGAGCGACTCGTCTCAATAGTAACCGAAATACAACAAAACGGAATTTTAATAGTAATGGATAAATAAAAAGAATCGGATTTTTATACTGCTTTTAATTATTTAGATTTCATCAAGTTTAGTTTAACTCATCAAAAGTTACAAGCCTGAAAAAATTTGTTCTTTTCGTCGAAAAAAGAAGTTATAATAAAGAGCGACCTCTTGCCTATACTAAATTTTATACACAACTTAATTATAGTATAGGTTAGTTATTCAACAGATAGCATGGCACTGGAACATCGTAGAGATTTGTTCAATGGCTCATTTTAAAGGAAATTAATGGGGTTAAAATTACTATATAAACAGCTACAAAGAAGTAAATGGTCTTATCCGGTTTGTAGCGGTAGCTAACAACCTAGTAAGAGACGATCATGCCCCAAAGTAAAAACTAAAGTATAACTCCTGAAAAAAGATTCAGATCAAAACAGGATGTACACTATTAGAACCGCCTTGTTCTAAACTTCTATATAACAAACTTAAATTCCTTTGGCTTGAATAACAAAGAAAATATATTGGCTTGAAAATCAAGAGAATTGACTTTAATCACGATAATCTCCACAAACGGCATATTTTTTTCCGGTTTTTCTTCCTGCTCATCTAGCTGGGTACTGGAAAATCATAGATTGCTGTATAATAGCTCATTTTAAAGGAAATTACTACATCTAAACACTTTTGTAATTAAAAATAAAATAGTTTTTAAAGTAGAATCAATTTTGTCAAAAAACTACATTTTTGATGTATTTTCATATTGCAGTCTAATTAAAGATATTTGAATTTTGAAGCAATGAAACAGTTCATGATAATGAACTCTATAGTAATAATAGCTACTTGTCTGAATTGTAACCGAAACTCTAAAGAACGAAATTTTGATATCAATAGATACATCAAAGCAAACAGTTCGTGATAACGAACTGTATGTTGTATAGTAAGAGCGAATCGTCTCAATAGTAAAACTTGCTACATCTAATTCCTTCTGTAAGTTAAAATATTTAAAGTTAAAATATGTTTTTAATAATTCCGGTTTTTCCGGGTTGCAGCGGTAGCTAGCAACCTAGTAAGAGACGATCACGTCCAATGTTAGGAAATATAAAAACCCATAACTCCTAAAAAAAAGAGTCAGGTCAAAACAAAAAGTACACCATTAGAACCGCCTTGTCCGAAACCCCTGTATAGGAAACTTTCTGTCCCTTGGCTTGAACAGCAAGGGAAATATATTGGCTTGAAAATCAAGAAAAGTGGCAGCTACTACAACATTCTGCCTAAACGGGATATTTTTTTTCTTCTTCTTTTCCACAGATAGCTTGGCACTGGAACATCGTAGAAAGTTGTTCAATGGCTCATTTTAAAGAAAATTAATTGGGTTAAAAATCTTTTGTAACTAAAATAAATTTTTTCCAAGAGAGTATAAATTTTTCAATTAAAAACTGCATTTTGATGTCTTTTCATACTGCATTTACAGTAAAGAACGATCTCTCGCCTATTGTAACTTATATATGGTGGTTCCAGGAATAGTTATACAAAGGGCCGATATAGGTCATCATAAATGGTGTTTTCAATTATTAAATTAAAAGAGGAGAATTGGAATAAAATTTTTTTGCATACATTGGACTTAGTTCGGTACAGGATCGTTTGAGGTTCGGCTCTTACTATTTCATAGAATTATAATAAGAACGGCCTCTTGCCTGTACTAAATTTTATGCGCCACTTAATTATTGCAAAGGTTAGTAATTCCACAGATAGCTTGGCACTGGAACATCGTAGAGAGTTGTTCAATGGCTTATTTTAAAGTTGTTCAATGGCTCATTTTAATGGCTTTTTAATCAAACCTGGGTTAGTACGGCCACAACATAGTTACAGCAAAGAACGATCTCTCATCCGTATAGTAACTGATATATGGTGGTTCCAGGGGTAGTTACTTGAGGTTCGTCTCTTGCTATTTAAAAGAAGAAAAAGCCGTAGGCCTTTTCCTGCTTGTAATGATATAGCATAAAATATTTCTTCATAATCCGAGTTGCAGCGGTAGCTAGCAACCTAGTAAGAGACGATCACGTCCAATGTTAAGAAATATAAAAACCCTTAGCTCCTAAAAAAGGAGTCAGATCAAAACAAAAAGTACACCATTAGAATCGCCTTTTCCTAAACCATTGTATAGGAAACTTTCTGTCATTTGGCTTGAACAGCAAGGGAAATATAATCGCTTGAAAATATAATATAGAACGACATCTAGCCCATGTTAACTGAAATATAAATAGGAATTATGTAATTTTCATTGGTATCATGGCTGTACAGATAGCTGAAACCTAGTAAAGAACAAACCATACCACATATTAGACTAAGTTAGCTGCCTGACTCTCTAGAGTTCGTCTCTTACTATTCCAAATAAGAAAAAGCCATAAGTTTTTTCCTGTTTGTTATCTGGGTCGTGCTGATAGCTAGCAACTTAGTAAGAGAAGATCCTGCCCCATAGTGAAAACTAAAGTAACCCATAACTCCTGAAAAAAGATTCAGATTCAAACAATAAGTACACTCTTATAACCACCTTGTCCAAAACCTCTAAGAAGCAAACTTACCGTCCCTTAGCTTGAATAACAAGGAAAATATATTGGCTTGAAAATAAAGAAAATTGGCTGTAATCCGGGTTGCAGCGGTAGCTAACATCCGGTTAAGAGCGGTAGCTAGCAACCTAGTAAGAGACGATAATCCGGGTTTTTAATAAAGGATCGATATATTTCATCATAAATGGTGTTAGTCAAGAGTTATATTGAGGAAAGAACTGTAGCCCATAGTACTTCAAGTATTAAAAAGATAAAGAACGAGCTCTTGCGACCTAATAGTAATTATTTCATTCTTGAAAAGAAAGAATTAAAGCAGACTTACATGGTATTATGAGTAATCTTATAATCCGGGTTGCAGCGGTAGCTAGCAACCTAGTAAGAGACGATCACGTCCAATGCTAAGAAATATAAAATTACAGTAAAGAACGATCTCTCACCAATAGTAACTGATATACGGTGGCTCCAGGGGTAGCTACATCCGGGTTACAGCGGTAGCTAGCAACCTAGTATGAGTTACAGTAAAGAATGATCTCTCGCCAATAGTAACTGATATACGGTGGCTCCAGGGGTAGCTACAAGTACATAAAAGGATCGATATGGTTCATCTTAAATGCAGAATATGTAAGTTTCATCAGATAATATTTCATGATCAAGATTGATCAATGACGTCATTATCATATCCGGGTTGTAGCGGTAGCTAGCAACCTAGTAAGAGACGATCACGTCCAATGTTAAGAAATATAAAAACCCATAGCTCCTAAAAAAGGAGTCAGATCAAAACAAAAAATACACCATTAGAACCGCCTTGTACGAAACCCCTGTATAGTAAAATTTCTGTCCCTTGGCTTGAACAGCAAGGGAAATATATTGGCTTGAAAATCAAGAAAAGTGGCAGCTACTACAACATTCTGCCTAAACTGGATATTTTTTTTCTTTCTTTTCCAGAGATAGCTTGGCACTGGAACATCGTAGAGAGTTACATTAAGGAACAAACTGTAACCCATAGTAACTGAAGTATTAAATCAAACAGTTCGTGGTCCTAATAAAGAACTGTAACGGTACATTTTAAATAACAACAAAAGGGGACTTTAGTCATTACTACTGCTAATACTAACAACTCGCTGCAGAATCAAGCCATCTTAGGCAAAAAACAATCGCTTCAGCGATTTTAATTGAATCATGGCTCAAATTAACTGAAACCTAGTAAAGAATCAGGATTTCAGCGGTAGCTAGCAGCCTAGTTACATTAAAAAACAATCATTGGAATATCCGGGTTGCAGTGGTAGCTAGCAACCTAGTAAGAGACGATCACGTTCAATGTTAAGAAATATAAAAACCCATCGTTCCTAAAAAAGGAGTCAGATCAAAACAAAAAGTACACCATTAGAACCGCCTTGTCCGAAAGCCCTGTATAGGAAACTTTCTGTCCCTTGGCTTGAACAGCAAGGGAAATATATTGGCTTGAAAATCAAGAAAATTGACTTTAACCACGTTATTCTCCCGAAACGGGATATTTTTTTCTCCTTTCTTTTTTTTTTTGTATCCAGAGATAGCTTGGCACTGGAACATCGTAGATGGTTGTTCAATTGCTCATTTTAAAGGAAATTAATTGGGTTAAAAATTTATAGTAACTAAAATAAATTATTTCTAAAAGAGAATAAATTTTTCCACCAAAAACTGCATTTTCGATGTCTTTTCACACTGCAGTCTTTCAAACATAATCGTATACCAGCGGTAAGATTTGAACCCACGCCTCCGAAGAGACTGGTGGCTAACACCAGTGCCTTCGACCACTCGGCCAGGCTGCCTCTCATAAATAAATATATATGTGAATTTGGGTTGCAGCAGTAGCTAGCAACCTTGTAAGAGACGATCAGTCCAATGCTAAGAAATATAACAAAACTCCTAAAAATAGAGTCAGATCAAAACAAAAGTACATCATTAGAATTAACTTGTCTGAAACCCTACAAGATAAATAATGAATGTCATCATAGTTTTATATTAGAGCTATGACGTGAATAGAAAAACACGAAATTATATTGTTGTTTCTGAAGACGTCATGAAATAATATCATTGCGCTATGACGTCAATAAAATCCGGGTTGCAGCGGTAGCTAGCAACCTAGTAAGAGACGATCACGTCCAATGTTAAGAAATATAAAAACCCATAGTTCCTAACTAAGGAGTCGGATCAAAACAAAAAGTACACCATTAGAACCGCCTTGTCCGAAACCCCTGTATAGGAAACTTTCTGTCCCTTGGCTTGAACAACAAGGGAAATATATTGGCTTGAAAATCAAGAAAATTGACTTTAACCACGTTATTCTCCCCAAAAGGGATATTTTTTTCTTTTTTTTTTCTTTTCCACAGATAGCTTGGCACTGGAACATCGTAGAGGGTTGTTCAATAGCTCATTTTAAAGGAAATTAATTGGGTTAAAAATCTATAGTAACTAAAATAAATTATTTCTAAAAGAGAATAAATTTTTCCACCAAAAACTGCATTTTTGATGTCTTTTCACACTGCAGTCTTTCAAACATAATCGTATACCAGTTATTATAATAAAGATCGAACTCTTCCCTATACTAACTTGCATATATAATAAAGAACGACCTCTTGCCTATACTAAATTTTATACGCCACTTAATTATAGTATAGGTTAGTAATTCAACAGATAGCTTGGCACTGGAACATCGTAGAGAGTTGTTCAATGAATCATTTTAAAGAAAATAAATGGGGTTAAAAACTTCTTGTAATTAAAACAAATTATTTTTATTACATTAAGAAATTTTAATTATGTTCCTTAAGATTTACAGTAATTACATAAAGGCTCGATTTAAACAACAAAAATACATGAAAATTCTAAAATTAGTTTTGCTTTTTGTCTCCTGGAAGAAAAATTTTTTTCATCTCAGTTCAAATTTATTATTGTATCCTGGAACCAAACTTTTTTTGGTTTGTAACCCGTAAAGTACATATCTCCATATTATTGTCTCATAATTGCAATTATTTTTGTTTTCAGTCCAGAATCGCTAAACTTATTATGTAAAATGCAAAAATATTTATGGTGTCTAACCAATAATACTAATTTTGTAATTCAAACAAGAGAAATACCTGAAAATTTTAAAATTAGTTTTGTTTTATGCTAGGTTTTAGATACTCGACACGGGATTTTGTGTACTTAATATTTACAGTAAAGAACGAAAAGTAAGAGACGATCACGTCCAATGTTAAGAAATATAAAAACCCATAGCTCCTAAAAATCCGGGTTGCAGCGGTAGCTAGCAACCTAGTAAGAGACGATATCCGGGTTGCAGCGGTAGCTAGCAACCTAGTATACAGTAAAGAACGATCTCTCTCCCATACTAACTGATATATGGTGGTTTCAGGTGTAGTTACATAAAGGAAGAATATAGCTCATCATAAACGGTGTTTGTCAATTATCCGGGTTGCAGCGGTAGCTAGCAACCTAGTCTGGGTTGCAGCGGTAGCTATTAACCTAGTAAGAGACGATCCCGTCCAATGTTAAGAAATATAAAAACTCATAGTTCCTAAAAAAGGAGTCAGATCAAAACAAAAAGTACGCCATTAGAACCGCCTTGTCTGAAACCCCTGTATAGGAAACTTTCAGTTCCTTGGCTTGAACAGCGAGGGAAATATATTGGCTTGAAAATCTAGAAAATTACATTAAAATACGATCATTGGAATAACATGATTGCTTGATTGCTACTTAATTGCTTGAGGACCGTCTCTTACTATTTCAAAGAAGAAAAAGCCGTAGGCTTTTTCCTGTTTGTAACGATATAGCATAAAAAAAAACAAGTTGTAGCTGACGTCATCCTGGTTGTTATAGTAAAGAATTATAATAAAGATTCATTAAAAGATGGATCATTGGAATAGCAAACAATTGCATATATTGAAATTAGCTAGCTACTTGATTGTTTGAGACTCGTCTCTTACTATTTCAAAGAAGAAAAAGCCGTAGGCTTTTTCCTGTGTGTAATCAGTTGATTATCATAGACAGCGCGCTAGCACTGCTTGAGTAAAGAACGATGTGGGCACAATGTGTTTTTTTCTTCTCAGGCACTTCGCATCGAAGGAGTTGTCGTATCCAGTTAGCAGCAACTTTACAGTGAAGAACGAACCTTAGCTCATAGTAACAGAAATATGAATATCTAGGTTGCAGCGGGAGCTGGCAACCTATTAATTACAATAGGGGTTGCAGCGGTAGAAATACGGTTACAATAAAGAACGAACTTTAACCTATAATACTAGCTGAAAGGTGTGAATGGGTGTTTTATGACGTTGCAAAGAAACCATGGATATCGAAAGCGCTGCTTAAATCGATGGATAAAAGACAAGAGCTCTATGAAAGGTCTACTAAAACTGGATCTCAATCAGATAAAGATATTTATAAATTATAATAAAGAACGAATATTTTACCGATTATCTTCTAATGGCCATATATGACGTAATAAGTGACATGACGTAATATCTAAAACCTATTGTGTACTAATAACCATATATGACTTAATTAGCGACGTGATGTAACTTTAAAATGAGCCATTGAACAACTATCTACGATGTTCCAGTGCCAAGCTATCTGTTGAATTACTAACCTATACTATAATTAAGTGGCGTATAAAATTTAGTATAGTCATGAGCTCGTTCTTTACTATAAATTTTTGATGAGCTATATTCGTCCTTTATGTAACTACACCTGGAACCACCATATATCAGTTAGTATGGGAGAGAGATCGTTCTTTACTGTATGAAAAGACATCGAAAATGCAGTTTTTGGTGGAAAAATTTATTCTCTTTTAGAAATAATTTATTTTAGTTACAAAAGATTTTTAACCCAATTAATTTCCTTTAAAATGAGCTATTGAACAACCCTCTACGATGTTCCAGTGCCAAGCTATCTCTGGAAACAAAGAAAAGAGAAAAGAGAAAAAATATCCCGTTTAGGCAGAATGTTGTAGTAGCTGCCACTTTTCTTGATTTTCAAGCCAATATATTTCCCTTGCTGTTCAAGCCAAGGGACAGAAAGTTTTCTATACAGGGGTTTCGGACAAGGCGGTTCTAATGGTGTACTTTTTGTTTTGTTTTAGGAACTATGGGTTTTTATATGTCTTAACATTGGACGTGATCGTCTCTTACTAGGTTGCTAGCTACCGCTGCAACCCGGATTATGACGTTACGGCGTAATGATTTTATTTCATGACGTCATGGCGCAATGGTATTATTTCATGACGTCTTCAGAAACAACAATATAATTTCGTGTATTTCTATTCACGTCATAGCTCTAATTTATCTAGTAGGGTGTCAGACAAGGTAGTTCTAATGATGTACTTTTGTTTTGATCTGACTGTATTTTTAGGAGTTTTGGGTTTTACTATAAAGAACGACACTTAGCCCATGTTAACTGAAACATAAATAGGGATTATGCAATTTCCATCAGTATCATGGCTGCAGAGGTGTCCGAAACCAAATAAAGAACAAACCATTATAGTAAAGAACATTTCATGTTAAAGATTAATCATTGATGATGCCATATCCGGGTTGCAGCGGTAGCTAGCAACCTAGTAAGAGACGATCACGTCCAATGTTAAGAAATATAAAAACCCATAGCTCCTAAAACAGGATTCAGATCAAAACAAAAAGTACACCATTAGAACCGCCTTGTCCGAAACCCCTGTATAGGAAACTTTCTGTCCCTTGGCTTGAAACAGCAAGGGAAATATATTGGCTTTAAAATCAAGAAAATTGACTTTAACCACGTTATTCTCCCCAAACGGGATATTTTTTTTTCTTTTCTTCTTTTCCAGAGATAGCTTGGCACTGGAACATCGTAGAGAGTTGTTTAATAGCTCATTTTAAAGGAAATTAATTGGGTTAAAAATCTATAGTAACTAAAATAAATTATTTTTAAAAGAGATACATTAAAAGACGATCACTGAAATAACAAACCATTCCATACATTGGACTTAGTTAGCTACTTGATTGTTTGAGTTTCGTCTCTTACTATTTAAAATAAGAAAAAGCCTTAGGCTTTTTCCTGTTTGTATTTATAGTTAAAAAACGAACTCAAGTCCAAAGAAACTGAACACTGTGGTTCATTCATATTATCTTCGTTATTTTAGCTAGAAAGTAAATAAACAAGTTTCTTTTTTAAATTTTAAATTGAAAAGATAGTGGTTTTAATTCAACATATTAAAAGCTCTCCCCGACGGGGAATCGAACCTTCTTCTCCCAGGTAACAAGTAAACATACTTACCATTAGACTATCGAAGACTTATGAAATAAAAGTTACATATAAGATATGATAATAATTTTTTAATCCGGGTTACATAAAGGCTCGATCATCGAATTTTTACATTAAAGAACGAACTTTAGTCCATAGTTTATATTAAAGGACGATCATTTGAACAGCACACCATTGTATATATTGGACTGAGTTAGTTTTTCAGTTTAGAATCGCTAAAGTTTTACAGTAAGGACCGAAGTCTATCTCATAGTAACTAATGCAGCGGGAAAAAGAAAAGAGGTCTGTGGTATATATTACGTCATAAAAGGTTACATTTGATTATACAGTAAAATACGATCATTGGAATAACATTTCACTATCCGGGTTGCAGCGGTATCCGGGTTGCAGCGGTAGCTAGCAACCTAGTAAGAGACGATCACGTCCAATGTTAAGAAATAGAAAAACCCATAGTTCCTAACAGAGGAGTCAGATCAAAACAAAAAGTACACCATTAGAACCGCCTTGTCCGAAACCCCTGTATAGTAAACCTTCTGTCCCTTGGCTGGAACAGCAAGGGAAATATATTGGCTTGAAAATCAAGAAAAGTGGCAGCTACTACAACATTCTGTCTAAACGGGATATTTTTTTTATATTAAAAGACGATCATTGAAATAAATTATAGTAAAAAACCGGGAGCCTGGCGGCTTCGCCACCGAGCCCTGGTACTCGGCATGCGGCAGGCTTTCATATATCTATATGCGTGGCTTCTGATTGTTGCTTGTCTTCTAACCACAGACAATTTGGTGTCTTTTCATACTGCGGTCTTTTCAGAAAT
Organism: Artemia sp. Qi Xiang Cuo; assembly: GCF_049724085.1. Taxonomy (NCBI): domain Eukaryota; kingdom Metazoa; phylum Arthropoda; class Branchiopoda; order Anostraca; family Artemiidae; genus Artemia; species Artemia sp. Qi Xiang Cuo. The sequence goes on along the minus strand of NC_142797.1, from coordinate 49,408,068 downwards.
ATTTGATTATTAGAGCAAATATGATTTCTAACTGTGACATCTAGTATGCTTCAAATTTTTAGTTTTATTTTTTAAGGTTTTTAAATTTCTGTAATTCCTTGCTAAAATATATACAAACATTTTTGCTATTTTTACATTAAAGAGCGAACTTTAGTCCATAGTAACTGATCCAACAGTTCGTGGTAACAAACTGAATAGTAAGAGCGACTCGTCTTAATAGTAACCGAAATTCTAAAAAAACGGTATTTCGATATCAATAGATGCATCAAAAGAATCGAATTTTTATGCTGATTTTATATATATGGGTTTCATCAAGTTTTACATAAAGGCTCGATCATTGAATTTTTATTATATTAAAGAATTTTTACATTAAAAGACGATCACTGAAATAAAAAACCATTCCATACATTGGACTTAGTTAACTACTTGATTGTTTGAGTTTCGGTTCTTACTATTTAAAAGAAGAAAAAGCCGTAGGCTTTTTCCTGTTTGTATTTATAGTTAAAAAACGAACTCAAGTCCAAAGAAACTGAACACTGTGGTTCATTCATATTATCTTCATTATTTTAGCTAGAATGTAAATAAACAAGTTTCTTTTTTAAATTTTAAATTGAAAAGATAGTGCTTTTAATTCAACATATTAAAAGTTCTCCCCAACGGGGAATCGAACCCCCTTCTCTCTGGTAACAAGTGGGCATACTTACCATTAGACCATCGAAGACTTATAAAATAAAAGTTACATATAAGATATGATAATAATTTTTTAATCCGGGTTACATAAAGGCTCGATCATCGAATTTTTATAATAAAAAACGACCTCCTGCCTATATTAAAATTTTATAGGCCACTTAACTATAGTATAGTCTAGTAGATCCGGCTTGCAGCGGTAGCTAGTAACCTAGTAAGAGACGATCACCTCCAATGTTAAGAAATATAAAACCCCCCAACTCCTAAAAAAAGAGTCAGATCAAAACAAAAAGTACACCATTAGAACCGCCTTGTCCGCAACCCCTATAAAGGAAACTTACCGCCCTTTGGCTTGAATAACAAAGAAAATATATTGGCTTGAAAATCTAGAAAATTCACTTTAACCACGTTATTCTCCACAAACGGGATATTTTTTTCTTTCCGCTTGATTTTTCTCCTCAGCTAGCTGGGCACTGGAAAATCATAGAGAGCTGTATAATAGCTCATTTTAAAGGAAATTGCAACATCTAGTCACTTTTGTAATTAAAAATAAAATACTTTTTAAAGTAGAATCAATTTTGTCAAAAAAATTGCATTTTTGATGTATTTTCATACTGCAGTCTTTTAAAGATATTTGAATTTTGAAGCAATCAAACAGTTCATGGTAATGAAATCTATAGTAATAATAGCTACTTGTCTCAATAGTAACCGACACTCCTGGAACCAAAATTTTCTTTTTTGGCTTAATCGCTAAAGTTATTATGTAAACTGCAAAAATAATTAAGATGTCTAACCAGTAATAGTAATTTCTTAATTTAAACTACAAAAATACATGAAAATTTTAAAATTAGTTTTACTTTTTGTCTCCTGGAACCAAAATTTTTTTCATCCAAGTTCAAAGTTATCATTGTATCCTGGAACCAAATTTTTTTTGGTTTGTAACTCGTAAAGTACGTATCTCCATATTATTGTCTTATAATTGCAATTATTTTAGTTTTCATCCGGGTTGCGGCGGTAGCTAGCAACCTAGTAAGAGACGATCACCTCCAATGTAAAGAAATATAAAACCCCCAACTCCTAAAAAAAGAGTCAGATCAAAACAAAAAGTATACCATTAGAACCACCTTGTCCGAAACCCCTATTAAGGAAACTTACCGCCCTTTGGCTTGAATAACAAAGAAAATATATTGGCTTGAAAATCAAGAAAATTGACTTTTACCACGTTATTCTCCACAAACGGGATATTTTTTTCTTTCCGCTTGATTTTTCTTCTCAGCTAGCTGAGCACTGGAAAATCATAGAGAGCTGTATAAAAGCTCATTTTAAAGGAAATTGCAACATCTAGTCACTTTTGTAATTAAAAATAAAATACTTTTTAAAGTAGAATCAATTTTGTCAAAAAATTGCATTTTTGATGTATTTTCATGCTGCAGTCTTCTCAAAGATATTTCAATTTTGAAGCAATCAAACAGTTCATGGTAATGAACTCTATAGTAATAATAGCTATTTGTCTCAATAGTAACCGAAACTCCTGGAACCAAAATTTTCTTTTCTGGCTTAATCGCTAAAATTATTATGTAAACTGCAAAAATATCTATGATGCCTAATCAGTAATAGTAATTTCTTAATTTAAACAACAAAAATACATGAAAATTTTATAATTAGTTTTACTTTTTGTCTCCTGGAAGAGATTTTTTTCATCTCAGTTCAACGTTATTATTGTATCCTGGAACCAAACTTTTTTTGGTTTGTAACCCGTAAAGTACGTATCTCCATATTATTGTCTTATAATTGCAATTATTTTAGTTTTCAGTCCAGAGTCGCTAAACATATTATGTAAACTGCAAAAAAATTTATTATGTCTAAACAATAATACTAGTTTTGTAATTCAAACAATATAAAAACCTAAAAATTTAAAAATTATTTTTTTTTATGCTAGGTTTTAGATACTCGACACGGGGTATTGTGTACTTAATAATTTTAAACCTTGAAAAAATATGGTCTCACGCAAGTGGAAAAAAAGAAAGAATAACCAAAAAAACTCAAAATAGAGCAATCCAAATTTCTACTAATATCCGGGTTGCAGCGGTATACCATATATTGGACTTATGAATAACAAACCATTCCATATATTGGACTTAGTTAGCTACTTGATTGTTTGAGTCTTGTCTCTTACCATTTAAACAAAGAAAAAGCCGTAGGCTTTTTCCTGTTTGTATTTTTCCGGGTTGCAGCGGTAGCTAGCAACCTAGTAAGAGACGATCACGTCCAATGTTAAGAAATATAAAAACCCCTAACTCCTAGAAAAATAGTCAGATCAGAACAAAAAGTACACCATTAGAACCGCCTTGTCTGAAACCGCTATAAAGGAAACTTACCACCCTTTGGCTTGAATAACAAAGAAAATACATTGGCTTGAAAATCAAGGCTCGATCATCGAATTTAAGCTGAAACTAAGTAAAGGACAATTATGCCTCCATATATTCACAGTGATGTATAAGATTTCCCATTACATCTGTAAACTGTTCCACAGTTGCCGGTCCATACCTTGGAAGCTTTTCACTAAACATGCAACATTTCTTTTGGATATTACTATGAAGTTTTGCGAAAGCATCTCTAGCTGACTTCAACAAAACCTATTCTTTCAGAGATAATTTTAATCTTTAATTTTGAATATTTTTCGTAATCCCGGTAAAACATTCGTAAAATTTTTCTCAGTTTACAAAGATCAGCCTGTGTGTTCTTTGCAGCTTGTGTAAACTGCAAAAATATCCATGGTATCCGAGCAATAGTTTGAATATTTCAATACAAGCTGGAAAAATACCTTAAAATGTTAAAATTAGTTTTAGTTTTGGTTAGGTTCTAACTACCCTATGTGGGATTGACTATGTATTTTCAGACCAAAAAATTACATTTTTTAATATATATTTTATTTTTCAGTTTAGAATCGCTAAGGTTATTATGTAAACTGCAAAAATATTTATGATATCTGAGCAATAATTTTAATTTTTTCATTCAAACTAACAAAATACCTGAAAATTTAAAAATTAGTTTTATTTTTTGTTAGGTTATGGATACCTGATACGAGTTATAAGAAGTCCGGGTTGCAGCGGTAGCTAGCAACCTAGTAAGAGACGATCACCTCCAATGTCAAGAAATATAAAACCCCCCAACTCCTAAAAAAAGAGTCAGATCAAAACAAAAAGTACACCATTAGAACCGCCTTGTCCGAATCCTCTATAAAGGAAACTTACCTCCCTTTGGCTTGAATAACAAAGAAAATATATTGGCTTGAAAATCAAGAAAATTGACTTTTACCACGTTATTCTCCACAAACGGGATATTTTTTTCTTTCCGCTTTTTCTTTCTGCTCAGCTAGCTGGGCACTGGAAAATCATAGAGAGCTGTATAATAGCTCATTTTAAAGGAAATTGCAACATCTAGTCACTTTTGTATTTAAAAATAAAATACTTTTTAAAGTAGAATCAATTTTGTCAAAAAAATTGCATTTTTGATGTATTTTCATACTGCAGTCTTTTCAAAGATATTTGAATTTTGAAGCAATAAAACAGTCCATGTAATGAACTCTATAGTAATAATAGCTACTTGTCTCAATAGTAACCGAAACTCCTGGAACCAAAATTTTCTTTTTTGGCTTAATCGCTAAAATTATTATGTAAACTGCAAAAATATTTATGATGCCTAATCAGTAATAGTAATTTTTTAATTTAAACAACAAAAATACATGAAAATTCTAAAATTAGTTTTGCTTTTTGTCTCCTGGAAGAAATTTTTTTTTCATCTCAGTTCAAATTTATTATTGTATCCTGTAACCCGTAAAGTACATATCTCCATATTATTGTCTCATAATTGCAATTATTTTAGTTTTCAGTCCAGAATCACTAAACTTATTATTTAAACTGCAAAAATATTTATGGTGTCTAACCAATAATACTAATTTTGTAATTCAAACAAGATAAATACCTGAAAATTTTAAAATTAGTTTTGTTTTATGCTAGGTTTTAGATACTCGACACGGGATTTTGTGTGCTTAATAATTTTAAATCTTGAAAAAATATGGTCTCACGCGAGTGGAAAAAAAGAAAGAATAACCAAATACAGTAAAGAACGATCTCTCGCCCATAGTAACTGATATATTGTGGTTCCAGGAGTAGCTACGCGCTATCCAGTTTGTAGCGGTATCCGGGTTGCAGCGGCATCCGAGTTGCAGCGGTAGCTAGCAACCTAGTAAGAGACGATCACGTCCATCCGGGTTGCAGCGGTAGCTAGCAACCTAGTAAGAGACGATCACCTCCAATGTCAAGAAATATAAAACCCCCCAACTCCTAAAAAAAGAGTCAGATCAAAACAAAAAGTACACCATTAGAACCGCCTTGTCCGAATCCTCTATAAAGGAAACTTACCTCCCTTTGGCTTGAATAACAAAGAAAATATATTGGCTTGAAAATCAAGAAAATTGACTTTTACCACGTTATTCTCCACAAACGGGATATTTTTTTCTTTCCGCTTTTTCTTTCTGCTCAGCTAGCTGGGCACTGGAAAATCATAGAGAGCTGTATAATAGCTCATTTTAAAGGAAATTGCAACATCTAGTCACTTTTGTATTTAAAAATAAAATACTTTTTAAAGTAGAATCAATTTTGTCAAAAAAATTGCATTTTTGATGTATTTTCATACTGCAGTCTTTTCAAAGATATTTGAATTTTGAAGCAATAAAACAGTCCATGTAATGAACTCTATAGTAATAATAGCTACTTGTCTCAATAGTAACCGAAACTCCTGGAACCAAAATTTTCTTTTTTGGCTTAATCGCTAAAATTATTATGTAAACTGCAAAAATATTTATGATGCCTAATCAGTAATAGTAATTTTTTAATTTAAACAACAAAAATACATGAAAATTCTAAAATTAGTTTTGCTTTTTGTCTCCTGGAAGAAATTTTTTTTTCATCTCAGTTCAAATTTATTATTGTATCCTGTAACCCGTAAAGTACATATCTCCATATTATTGTCTCATAATTGCAATTATTTTAGTTTTCAGTCCAGAATCACTAAACTTATTATTTAAACTGCAAAAATATTTATGGTGTCTAACCAATAATACTAATTTTGTAATTCAAACAAGATAAATACCTGAAAATTTTAAAATTAGTTTTGTTTTATGCTAGGTTTTAGATACTCGACACGGGATTTTGTGTGCTTAATAATTTTAAATCTTGAAAAAATATGGTCTCACGCGAGTGGAAAAAAAGAAAGAATAACCAAAAACAATATCAAAATAGAACAATCCAAATTTCTACTAATAGAAAACTTTACTACACAAAAAATAAAGCTAACATCCTGAAATATAAGAAAAGTTTATTTAAAAGAGATAAAAATGCCACCAAACGCAATAAAGCTCGAGCACGCGTAAGGATTGCTACTAAGATGTCTTGTGATCCAGGATTTAAGAAAATGAAATATGACAGAGCAAAACAGAGGTATCTTACGGATCAGGGGTATCGAGAAGGGAAAATTGAGACAGCGAAACAAAAGAGCAAGGAACGGTATTATAATAAAGAACGACCTCTTACCTATACTAAATTTTATACACAACTTAATTATAGTATAGGTTAGTAATTCAACAGATAGCATGGCACTGCAACATTGTAGAGAGTTGTTCAAAGGCTCATTTTGAAGGAAATTAATGGGGTTAAAAACCTTTTGTAATTAAAACATCGAAGCTGCTTGTATATATTCCGGACTGCAATGGTAGTTACATTAAAAGACAATCGTTGGAATAACAAACCATTGCATACATTGGACTTAGTTAGCTGTCAGATTTTTTTTGACCAGTTAGCTGCCAGAGTTGTCTCTTACTACTCCAGAGAAGAAAAAGCCGTAAGCTTTTTCCTGTTTGTAATCAGGGTTTTTATATTTTATAATAAAGAACGACCTCTTTCCTATACTAAATTATATGGGCCACTTAACTATAGTATAGGTTAGTAAATCCGGGTTGCAGCGGTAGCTAGCAACCTAGTAAGAGACGATCACTTCCAATGTTAAGAAATATAAAAACCCATAGTTCCTAAGAGAGGAGTCAGATCAAAACAAAAAGTACACCATTAGAACCGCCTTGTCCAAAACCCCTGTATAGGAAACTTTCTGTCCCTTGGCTTGAACAGCAATGAAAATATATTGGCTTGAAAATCAAGAAAAGTGGCAGGTACTACAACATTCTGCCTAAACGAGATATTTTTTTCTTTTTTTCTTTTTTCTTTTCCACAGATAGCTTGGCACTGGAACATCGTAGAGGGTTGTTCAATAGCTCATTTTAAAGGATACATTAAAGAACGATCTTCAGTTCATAGTAAATGAAATGTTATAAGGAACCATTATATAGATGATGCTTACAGTAATCAAAGGTTACTGTTTACAATGTGTTGAAAAGATATTAAAATACTATCATTAGAATATCAAACCATTGTATACATTGGAGTTAGTTAGTCACTTGATTGTTTGAGATTCCTCTCTTACTATTTGAAAGAAGAAAATGCCGTAGGCTTTTTCCTGTTTGTCACCAGTTTACTATTAATGGTTAATGGTTCAGTTTATGTTTAATAGCTCATTTTAAAGCATATTCCTACATCTAGTGTATTGTGTAATTAATTAGGCAAAGAACGAAAGGAAATCAAAATATTAAAAGACAAAAATATAAAGGAAATATCTTCTTTATAATCACACAAAATTCCAGAAAAAAATCTATTTTTAAATTAAAGGACGATCATTAGAATTTTACATAAAGGGCGAACTATAGCCCATAGTAACTGGAATCCAGGTTGCAGCAGTAGCTTGTTACATAAAGGCTCGATCATCGAATTTAAGCTGAAACTAAGTAAAGGACAATAATGCCTCCATATATTCACAGTAATCCGGGTTGCAGCGATAGCTAGCAACCTAGTAAGAGACGATCACGCCCCATAGTAAATACTAAAGTAACCCATAACTCCTGAAAAAAGAGTCAGATCAAAACAAAAAGTGCACCATTATAACCGCTTTGTCCGAAACCCCTATAAAGGAAACTTACCGCCCTTTGGCTTGAATAACAAAGAAAATATATTGGCTTGAAAAGCAAGAAAATTGACTTTAACCACGTTATTCTCCACAAACGGGATATTTTTTTCTTTCTTCTTCTTCTTCTCTTCCACAGATAGCTTGGCACTGGAACATCGTAGAGAGTTGTTCAATGGCTCACTTTAAAGGAAATCTCTAAATCTAGTGCTATTTGTACTTAATTTTTTTTAAATGAAGTTCTACTTTTAGTTCTACTGAATATTTGGCAAAAAATACTCTGTGTAGTAGAACAAACTGTCCTGGAAAGTACGAGACAATCCGGGTTGCAGCGGTAGCTAGCAACCTAGTAAGAGACGATCACGTCCAATGTTAAGAAATATAAAAACCCCTAGCTCCTAAAAAAGGAGTCAGATCAAAACAAAAAGTACACCATTAGAACCGTTATTCTCCCCAAACGGGATATTTTTTTCTCTTTTCTTTGTATGCAGAGATAGCTTGGCACTGGAACATCGTAGAGGGTTGTTCAATAGCTCATTTTAAAGGAAATTAATTGGGTTAAAAACCTTTTGTAACTAAAATAAATTATTTCTAAAAGAGAATAAATTTTTCCAATAAAAACTGTATTTTTGATGCAGTGACGTCATAATTACTATATAAGAAACGTCAAAACTGTATCCGGGTTGCAGCGGTAGCTAGCAACCTAGTAAGAGACGATCACGTCCAATGTTAAGAAATATAAAAGCCCATAGTTCCTAACAGAGGAGTCAGATCAGAACAAAAAGTACACCATTAGAACCGTCTTGTCCGAAACCCCTGCATAGGAAACTTTCTGTCCCTTGGCTTGAACAGCAAGGGGAATATATTGGCTTGAAAATCAAGAAAAGTGGCAGCTACTACAACATTCTGCCTAAACGGGATATTTTTTGTTTTTCTTTTTTTCTTTTGTATCCAGAGATAGCTTGGCACTGGAACATCGTAGAGAGTTGTTCAATGGCTCATTTTAAAGGAAATTAATTGGGTTAAAACCTTTCGTAACTAAAATAAATTATTTCTAAAAGTGAATAAATTTTTCCACCAAAAACTGCATTTTTGATGTCTTTTCACACTGCAGTATTTCAAACATAATCGTATACCAGCGGTAAGATTTGAACCCACGCCTCCGAAGAGACTGGTGGCTAACACCAGGGCCTTGGACCACTCGGCCAGGCTGCCTCTCATAAATAATATATATGTGAATCTGGGTTGCAGCAGTAGCTAGCAACCTAGTAAGAGACGATCAGTCCAATGCTAATAAATATAACAAAACTCCTAAAAATAGAGTCAGATCAAAACAAAAGTACAACTTTAGAATTACTTTGTCTGAAACCCTACTAGATAAATAATGAATGTCGTCATAGCTTTATATTAGAGCTATGACGTGAATAGAAAAACACGATATTATGTTGTGGTTTCTGAAGACGTCATGAAATAATATCATTGTGCCATGACGTCATCATTAAATAAAATCATTACGCCGTGACGTCATAATTATTATATAAGAAGCGTCAGAACTGTAAATGTTCTCATTCATAATTACATAATAGTTTCAATCAAGCAAGTTGCACGCAAGTTGAAAAAACAGTACTACACAAACAACAGAGATAGTAACTTGAAAAAGAAAAAAGCAAAGGTATTCAACCGACCAGGCGTATCGAGAAATAATAATTGAGAGAGCAAAACAAAACAGCAAGATGTGTTATCACAATGATGAAGATTATAGACATGCAAAAATTGAGACAGCCAAACAAAAGATCAAGGAACGGTATGGTAATGATGAAGATTACAGAGAAGCAACAATTGAGCAGGCTAGACAAAAGAGCAAGGAACGGTTTGATAATGATGAATATTACAGAGAAGCAAGAATTGAGCAGGCTAGACAAAAGATCAAGGAGCGTTATCATAATGATAAACTTTATAGAGAAGCAACAATTGAGCAGGCTAGACAAAAGAGCAAGGAACGGTATGATAATGATGAAGATTACCGAAACAAACATAAGAAAAAAGTTGCTACCAGAATAATGGGTAGATACTGGGGTGACAAAAGCTATAATGAAAAAATTAAATTCTCTGCGAGGTTGTACCGAAGAACGCATAAGGACAAAGGGAAAAATTACATTCAGAAATACAAGAAGATGGCAAAAAAGATGGCTGATCTTCGTAAATTGAGAAACATTTTACGCATGTTTTACCAGGATCACGAAAATTATTCAAAATTACAGATTAAAATTCTCTTTGAAAGAGCGGATGCTGTTGAAAAGTCGGCTAGAAATTCTTTGGCAAAGCTTCATAGTAATATCCAAAAGAAATGTTGTCAGTTTAATGAAAAGCTTCCAAGGTATGGATTGGCAACTGCGGAACAGTTTATAGATGCAATGGAAAATGTTCGACAACACAGTGAATATACGGAGGCGTACTTCTTTGAAAATTCGTATATTAATTTTGGAAGGAGCAATTGCAGATTATATAGCAGCAATAAAAATATATATACAAGCATACCTATCAACAGCGAAGGAAAAGCAATGTTTTTCAATTATGGCGAAAGCGAGCCTGTTAGGGTTATTAGTATATGTGTTTGTAAGACTAATGATTTAAAACAAATTCCTGGAACACCGACTCAAGAAAAAAGCATTTCTAACTGTGTTTTAAACAGTTCTTTTAGTTCTACTGAATATTTGGCAAAAAATTCTCTGTGTAGCAGAACAAACTGTCCTGAAAAGTACGAGACAACTATTGAAAATTGCTCTGAATCTAGATCTGACAAGGAAATTATGATGGCTGAAGTCACTTATAACAATCTGAGTAAACATTCAAAACCAAAAATTGGGCAGCAGGTTACTTGGCAATGTCACCCTGATATCTGCAAGCTATATCCGACGGATATTGAATTATGTCAAATTCTTTTTGATATCCTTGAAAATAATATAGCATTAAAATTTTCAACTGACAAAGTGGTTAATTTCTACCTTGGCGGCTTGGATTATTGTGAAATCAATTACAGGGACACAAGAAAGCATGGGCATTCGTTATACTGTAGCCCAAATGAGGGATGTCAGAGCTATTTGCGTTCTCTAAGGGCACTAGCTCCACATTTTCCTGTCTTGAACTGTTTCATTAATAGCGTATATAAGGCAGTATCAAAATGTAAGATTATACAAAATATTAATCTATGGGAAAATGTTGAAAAGTCAGGAGAATTTCCGATCAGTATTTATAATAAAGAACGACCTCTTACCTATACTAAATTTTATACGCCACTGAATTATAGTATAGGTTAGTAATTCAACAGATAGCATGGCACTGGAACATTGTAGAGAGTTGTTCAGTGGCTCATTTTGAAGGAAATTAATGGGGTTAAAAACCTTTTGTAATTAAAACAATTATTTTTATTACATTAAGAAATTTCATATGTTCCTTAAGAAATCATCATAAGTAAAAATTTCCCATAGAAATTGAACTCAAGCCTACTGGGTGAGAGCTATCTCAACCTCTAGACCATATAGGATATATTAAAATATCCGATTAATGAAGTTTATGTTAAAGATCCGGGTTGCAGCGGTAGCTAGCAACCTAGTAAGAGACGATCACGTCCAATGTTAAGAAATATAAAAACCCATAGCTCCTAAAGCAGGAGTCAGATCAAAACAAAAAGTACACCATTAGAACCGCCTTGTTCGAAACCCCTGTATAGGAAACTTTCTGTCCCTTGGCTTGAACAGCAAGGGAAATATATTGGCTTGAAAATCGAGAAAATTGACTTTAACCACGTTATTCTCCCCAAACGAGATATTTTTTTCTTTTTTTTTTCTTTTTTGTATCCAGAGATAGCTTGGCACTGGAACATCGTAGAGGGTTGTTCAATAGCTCATTTTAAAGGAAATTAATTGGGTTAAAAATCTATAGTAACTAAAATAAATTATTTCTAAAAGAGAATAAATTTTTCCAATAAAAACTGTATTTTTAATGCAGTGACGTCATAATTACTATATAAGAAACGTCAAAACTGTAAATGGTCTCATTCATGAATACATAATGGTTAGATCAAAGCAAGCTACACACAAGTTAAAAAATCAGTACTAAAAAATCAAGAAAAGTGGCAGCTACTACAACATTCTGACTAAACGGGGTATTTTTTTTCTCTTTTCTTTGTTTCCAGTATACTAAACGGGATTTTTCCACCAAAAACTGCATTTTGATGTCTTTTCACACTGCAGTCTTTCAAACATAATCGTATACCAGCGGTAAGAATTGAACCCACGCCTCTGAAGAGACTGGTGGCTAACACCAGTGCCTTGGACCACTCAGCCAGGCTGCCTCTCATAAATAAATATATATGTGAATTTGGGTTGCAGCAGTAGCTAGCAACCTAGTAATAGACGATCAGTCCAATGCTAAGAAATATAAAAACCCAAAACTCCTAAAAATAGAGTCAGATCAAAACAAAAGTACATCATTAGAAATACCTTGTCTGAAACCCTACTAGATAAATAATGAACGTCATCATAGTTTTATATTAGAGCTATGACGTGAATAGAGTGACGTCATAATTAGTATATAAGGAAAGAAAAAACTGAAAATTCTCTCATTCTTGATTAGAATAATGGTTAGATCAAAGCAGGCTATACGCAAGTTGAAGAAAGAGTACTACACAAACAACAGAGATAGTAACTTGAAAAGAAAAAAGCAAAGGTATTCAACCGACCAGGTGTATCGAGAAGTAATAATTGAGAGAGCAAAACAAAGGTATTCAACCGACCAGGCGTATCGAGAAGTAATCAAACAAAACAGCAAGATGTGTTATCACAATGATGAAGATTATAGACATGCAAAAATTCAGACAGCCAAACAAAAGATCAAGGAACGGTATGGTAATGATGAACATTACAGAGAAGCAAGAATTGAGCAGGCTAAACAAAAGATCAAGGAGCGGTATCACAATGATAAACTTTATAGAGAAGCAACAATTGAGCAGGCTAGACAAAAGAGCAGGGAACGGTATGATAATGATGAAGATTACCGAAACAAACATAAGAAAAAAGTTGCTACCAGAATAATGGGTAGATACTGGGGTGACAAAAGCTATAATGAAAAAATTAAATTCTCTGCGGGGTTGTACCGAAGAACGCATAAGGACAAAGGGAAAAATTACATTCAGAAATATAAGAAGATGGCAAAAATGCAGGCTGATCTTCGTAAATTGAGAAACATTTTACGCATGTTTTACCAGGATCACGAAAAGTATTCAAAATTACAGATTAAAATTCTCTTTGAAAGAGCGGATGCTGTTGAAAAGTCGGCTAGAAATTCCTTGGCAAAGCTTCATAGTAATATCCAAAAGAAATGTTGTCAGTTTAATGAAAAGCTTCCAAGGTATGGATTGGCAACTGCGGAACAGTTTACAGATGCAATGGAAAATGTACGACAACACAGTGAATATACGGAGGCGTACTTCTTTGAAAATTCGTATATTAATTTTGGAAGGAGCAATTGCAGTTTATGTAGCAGCAATAAAAACATATATACAAGCATACCTATCAACAGCGAAGGAAAAGCAATGTTTTTCAATTATGGCGAAAACGAGCCTGTTAGGGTTATTAGTAAATGTGTTTGTAAGACTAATGATTTAGAACAAATTCCTGGAACACCGACTCAAGAAAAAAGCATTTCTAACTGTGTTTTAAACAGTTCTTTTAGTTCTACTGAATATTTGGCAAAAAATTCTCTGTGTAGTAGAACAAACTGTCCTGAAAAGTACGAGACAACTATTGAAGAATGCTCTGAATCTAGATCTGACAAGGAAATTATGATGGCTGAAGTCACCTATAACAATCTGAGTAAACATTCAAAACCAAAAATTGGGCAGCAGGTTACTTGGCAATGTCACCCTGATATCTGCAAGCTCTATCCGACGGATATTGAATTATTTCAAATTCTTTTTGATATCCTTGAAAATAATATAGCATTAAAATTTTCAACTGACAAAGTGGTTAATTTCTACCTTGGCGGCTTGGATTATTGTGAAATCAATTACAGGGACACAAGAAAGCATGGGCATTCGTTATACTGTAGCCCAAATGAGGGATGTCAGAGCTATTTGCGTTCTCTAAGGGCACTAGTTCCACATTTTCCTGTCTTGAACTGTTTCATTAATAGCGTATATAAGGCAGTATCAAAATGTAAGATTATACAACATATTAATCTACTAAAAGTCGAGGGCTCGTACAAGGAACTAAGTCATTACATAGAAGAAGTGTCAAGTAGACTCTGTCGTAATAATAGTGAAGACTTCATTTACGGTGATAGCAATATTAGAGTTTCTGTGGATGAAAACCCAATAATAAAATTATTTGGTGAGAGCCTTGATAAGGTAGCTAACATTAGGGATGTATACCCCACAATGCATTGTGACAGTTGTGAGCAGATAAAGACAAAATACCAATTGAAGAGTCTAAGATCCCTTTCAAATAAGAAAGGTTTTGATGTAATGATGGCCACGATTTTTGAACACCTACAACAGGACATACCCAAAGATGACAGAGAACAACTAATTCAATGTGCAGGTTGGAAAGAGGATGTCATAGATTCATTCTTTTTCTGTGATTACTGTGCTGGGAAAATGTTGAAAAGTCAGGAGAATGTCCGATCAGTATTAAATAACCTTCATGTAGACTGTACACCGGAATGTATAAAGTGTTTAAATAATTTTGAAATGGCAATGATTCGTTTTGTAATGCCTTGTCTTACGATCGTCAGATTAGGGCAAGTAACTGCATTGAAGAGACCTAGAACAGAACTTGTTGACGCTCTTAAGGGGAGAATAGTATATCTACCTGTTGATGTGCAAGCAAATGCAGATATTCAGCCTGAAAAACTTCTTAACATTGATAGTTTTGTAGTCATTGTCAATGGTCAGCCTACTTACAACAAGAATGTTTGGACTGCACTAATAGATCTGAGAAAAGTCCATGAAGCACTGTTGTGGTTAAGAGAGAACAACAGTCTCTATAAAACAATACATGCATACACCCTAGAAGATTTAAAAAAAATACTTGAAGCCCGTCTTGCTGAAAAAGCGGTTGGTGTTGATAATTTACCTGAAATACCGGAAGCTGCAATCCTTCAGAAACTGACAGAAAGCGCAAAATCTACATTGGTTGAACATTTTTCTGTCCAGCCTCTCAATTCAGCGGTTCCAAAAGACTTCATTGAAGATTTTAAGCAAATGAAAGATCTTGGTACTGACCAATTTCAAATCAAGAAACTAAAAGGTGAGAGCGAAGACTTATTTCAGGAAGAACTTGATCTAAAAGTGTTTCCAAATCTTTTCCCGAAAGGCAAATATGGCTTGCGTGACAAGGCAAGACCATTTCGGATTAGGAATGCAGAATATTTTAAATCAAGGCTTCTTAGCAGACATACTAAGTTTCGTCTTGACAAACAGTTTCTTTTTCACAGCTTCCAATTGCAAGAATTCTCTTACATGTGTAATAGCGTTGGTCATATGTTGCGGACTGTGAAACCAAATCAAAATGCTCGTCAATTTATAGACAGGCTTCATTCCCGTGATGGAGAGATGGAAGCGACTTTGTTTTCTGTTCAATCAAAAATCAGAGGATCTCAGCAGTATTTTCAATCTCTTTCCTATAAAGTAAAGTCAATGATTGAGCAATTGGGTCCACCGACTTTGTTTCTGACAGTTTCATGTGATGAGTGGTACTCTCCTGAATTTATTGACTATTTACGGACTGTCCATAAGAACTTACCTGGTGTGGCAAAAATGACCCCAGCAGAGTTGACGTGTCTAGATCCAATTGCAGTTTCCATGCACTTTGACCAAAAATGGACACCTATATTTAATGAGCTAATTTGGTCAAAGACAAATCCTTTGTTTGGTAAAATTAAGGATCATTTCTGGCGTATCGAGTATCAGAAACGAGGTGCGCCTCATGTACACTGTGTGTTGTGGATTGAAGATGCTCCTATTATTGGGAAATCAACAGCGTCTGAAGTGATTCAGTATATCAATAGTATTATAACTTATGAAATACCAAATAGATTGACTAGTCCAACTCTTCACAAACTGGTCAAAGACCATCAAGTGCACCGCTCTAATACATACTGTCAAAGAAAGTATAAGAGAAAAAGAGGAAGATGGGTTACGTATTGTAAGTTTGGCTTTCCTCGTCCTACAAAGGAACAAACAGAATTATATGACATCCTTGACTGCTTGGCTCATGGTACAAACCGTAAAAAGCCAAGAAAAAGAATATATCATCTGCTTCGAAGAGATGACGAGCGTTATATAAATGACTATTCTCCTGCGTTACTTATTGCTAATCAAGCAAACATTGATGTTCAATATATAAGCCATTTGGGCTCTAAATTACCGTATTACATTACCGATTACATGACAAAAGCAGAGAGTGTCGAAATAGAAGCAATGTGGGAGGAAGTAAATAATGCATGCAAAAGTCTTGGTCAACGAACTATGTCCTACTTGTTGAAGTCCATAAAAACCCGTCAAGTTGGAGCAGTTGAAGCTGCTGATAGGCTTCTTGGTACTAAATTGTATAGTATTTCTAGGCAATTTAGATATATTTACCTTGCGAAAAAGATCGAGGTGAAGAGGACACTGAGAAGGTATGAGGAGCTTGAAAAGCTTGCTAAAAACGATCCACAGAGTAGTGATTTGTACATTGCCCACTGGGTTATTGATATCTACCCTAAAAGACCGGAACATATGGAAAATATTAGTCTTTTTCAGTTATTGTCTTGGTATGAACGGGAGCGTAATGGTACTGATGATAATATGATGTTAACTGACGGGTCTTTCTACCTCAGAAAAAGGATTTTTAAACCGTATATCATACAGCACAGAAAGGTAAACCCATTTGAAACTGACGAGAAGAAAAATGCTTACTATGGAGATCTTTTAAAATTGTTTAAACCTTGGAGAGATGAAAATGAACTAGTAGTCAGTGGAAATAGCAACTACGAAACCTACTGTGTTGAAAGTGTAAACTATCCCGACATGGTGGCTTACCACGAAAAATTTGTTGTTAAGAGGAAAAGCGATATAGAATTTGAAGAAAGGGTCCGAGAACGTGCAAAAGAAATTCTGAAGGCAGAAAATATTGATGAAAACATTGAAGATGACCCAGAAAATGCAATTCAGGGAGGAGTCATTGACAGAGCAGCAGATGCTATGGAGGATTTGTTAGACGCAAAAAAACAGATTTTAAATGGTGACACCGAAGACAGTTTGAAAAATGATTATGAGTCGCTCAATATTGATCAAAAGAGAGTTGTTGACAAAATTTTAGACTCAGTTACCAAGCGCAATGGTGCAACATCTTTGAAGTTGATTGTATCTGGATGTGGGGGTACAGAAAAATCTAGGGTTATCAGTGTCGTGAGAAGACTACTTTGCAACAAGTTCAAGAATGAAGATTGTCTCGTTGTAGTTATGGCACCTACTGGTATTGCTGCACATAGCATAAATGGTTTAACAATACATAGTTGTTTAAGTTTAGCTATTGATCGGGAAAACACCGCAAAATACACACCTCTCTCCACTGAAAAACTTCTCACTTTGAGAAAGACACTTAAGGTGACAAGAGTTTTTATTATTGATGAAATTTGTATGGTTTCGTCTCTTCTTTTAACCTACATTCATTTAAGACTATCAAAAATATTGGCAGTTGATTTGCCAATGGGTAATGCTAACTGCGTATTTTTGGGAGATTTTCTTCAATTAAAACCAGTAAGTGGTAATCCTCCTTATATGCCTCTCACACGACTAGAGGTAAAAAACAGGATCGGATCAGTTGGTACTTTTAACCTCTGGCATCTATTTGAGTATGAAGAACTAACCATAAATGTGAGACAAAAGATGGATAAGAGTTATGCTAATACACTTTCTGAAATTAGACAAGGGTTTTGCACTGGTGAAAATTTGAATAGTCTTTACAAGAGAAAAATTGGGAGCTCCTACAGAGCTTCAAATGACGAAATAATAGATCTTTACTCAAAATTGTATGAAGAGGGAAATAGACCTGTCATTCTTATGCCCACCAATGAAAATTGTATGGTAGCTAACGATTTACTTCTTACAAAAAGCTGCTCAGACTACGTTAAACTTTCTGCAGTTGATCGACTCTCTTCAGTTGTTGACGACAAACGAATCGAACAGAAAGCAGCAAACACTGTTTTAAACTTTGGCAACGACAGAAAAAGAACAGCCGGTTCTTTCATGAGCTTGTTACTTGCAGTAGGTGCACGTGTAATGCTCCAAAGAAATATTTGTGTTGCTAAGGGGCTAGTAAATGGATCAATGGGAACAGTAACAAGCTTCAAGTTGCTACCAAATGGAGAAATAATTGGAGTTCTTGTAAAATTTGATGGACTGGAACTTCCGGTTGAAATTGGCAGAGAAACCGTGCGCTTTGAAGTTTTGAAGCAAGTCTTTTTTACGCGAAGACAGTTTCCTCTTCAACTGGCCTTTGCCATTATAATACACAAGTCCCAAGGACTAAGTTTACAGTGTGCAATTGTTGACGCAGGTAATTGTTGCTTCGGTCCAGGTATGTTGTACGTTGCTCTTTCCCGTGTGACCACTAGTGCAGGTTTACATCTAGTAGAATTTGATAAGACAAAGATTTATTGCGATGTTGATGCTTTAATTGAGTACAACCGTTTGAGACAAATTTATAGAACAGATCTTCCATTGTTTGAGTTCCCAGAAAGGCAACTCAGAGGTACACCAGATGAAGTATGTATGACAAATGAATTAAACTCTAAAGGACAACAGACTCAAGGAAAAAAAATTTCCATTGTTGGAGGTCCCAGAAAAAGAATGAGAAGCCCTTCAGTTGAAGAACCCTTATTAATAGAAATTTATCCCAAAAATAAGAAAAGGATAACTAGTGTCGGACCGGTGGTGTCAACAAAAGAGAAAAAATTAAATATTAATGCGAAACTTGATCACAATGATATATTTCGTGTCATTCAACCGGCCCAAGATCGTCAAGAACAACACAATAATGCTAATAATTATAGTAAAGATCGAACTCTTCCCTATACTAACTTGCATACGCAACTTCACTATAGTTAAGATTACAGTATTTATATTATGCATCATTATAAATTATAAAAGGTTCAAATGTTTGAAGATTATAGAGTTAAAAATTTTCCCACCCCGGGAATCGAACCCGAGCCTTTTAAGTGAAAGTTAACTATCCTAGCCACTAGACCATATTGAACTATAAAGAAGTATGATTTAAGAGCCATATGCGTATTATTATTTCACCATACCAATTATAATAAGGCCAAAACAAAATCGTCGACTTGCAACCTTACTTTTGACACATTAGTTAAATCTTCATCAGGCTTAAAAAATGTTTTGCTAGTTTTACATGAAAGAACGAACCTTAGTCTATATATTAACTAAAACATAAATAGGGATTATGTAATTTCCAATAGTATCATGGCTGTAGAGATGGCTGAAACCTAGTCCGGGTTGCAGCGGTAGCTAGCAACCTAGTAAGAGACGATCACGTCCAATGTCAAGTAATATAAAAACCCATAGTTCCTAACAAAGGAGTCAGATCAAAACAAAAAGTACACCATTAGAACCGCCTTGTCCAAAACCCCTGTATAGGAAACTTTCTTTCCCTTGGCTTGAACAGCAAGGGAAATATATTGGCTTGAAAATCAAGAAAATTGACTTTAACCACGTTATTCTCCCCAAACGGGATATTTTTTTTCTTTTTTCTTTTTTTTTTCTTTTCCACAGATAGCTTGGCACTGGAACATCGTAGAGGGTTGTTCAATAGCTCATTTTAAAGTAAATTAATTGGGTTAAAAACCTTTTGTAACTAAAATAAATTATTTCTAAAAGAGAATAAATTTTTCCACCAAAAACTGCATTTTCGATGTCTTTTCACACTCCAGTCTTTCAAACATAATCGTATACCTTATAATAAAGAACGATCTCTTGCCTATACTAAATTATATAGGCCACTTAACTATAGTATAGGTTAGTAAATTTACATTAAAAGACGATCACTGAAATAACAAACCATTCCATACATTGGACTTTGTTAGCTACTTTTACATTAAAAGACGATCACTGAAATAACAAACCATTCCATACATACAGTAAAGAACGATCTCTCGCCCATTGTAACTGATGTATGGTGGTTCCAGGGGTAGCTGCAAGCTATCCAGATTGCAGTGGTATCCGGGTTGCATTACATTAAAAGAGGATCATTTGAATAAAAAATTAATGCATACATTGGACTTTGTTAGCTACTTGATCGTTTGAGGTACGTCTCTTACTATTTCAAAGAAGAAAAAGCCGTAGGCTTTTTCCTGTTTTGTAATATTTTCCTGTTTGTTATCCAGGTTCCAGTGGTATTACTTAATCCGGGTTGCAGCGGTAGCTAGCAACCTAGTAAGAGTACGATCTAGCTAGCAACCTAGTACGATCACGTCCAATGTTAAGAAATATAAAAACCCATAGTTCCTAACAAAGGAGTCAGATCAAATTCAAAAGTACACCATTAGAACCGCCTTGTCCGAAACCCCTGTATAGGAAACTTTCTGTCCCTTGGCTTGAAACAGCAAGGGAAATATATTGGCTTGAATATCAAGAAAAGTGGCAGCTATTACAACATTCTGCCTAAACGGGATATTTTTTTTTCTCTTTTCTTCTTTTCCATCCGGGTTGCAGCGGTAGCTAGCAACTTAGTAAGATTATAATAAAGAACGACCTCTTGCCTATACTAAATTTTATACGCCACTTAATTATAGTATAGGTTACAAAGTCCACAGATAGCTTGGCACTGGAACATCGTAGAGAGTTTTTTAATGGCTCATTTTAAAGCAAATTAATGGGGTTAAAAACTTTTTGTAGTTATAAAACAAATTATTTTTAAATAGAATCATTTTTCTTACGAAATTACATTAAAAGAAGATCATTACAATAACAAACCATTGCATACATTGGACTTGGTTAGCTACTTAGGTGACTTAGGTGAGATCCGGGTTGCAGCGGTAGCTAGCAACTTAGTAATCACGTCCAATGTTAAGAAATATAAAAACCCATAGTTCCTAACAGAGGAGTCAGATCAAATTAAAAAGTACACCATTAGAACCGCCTTGTCCGAAACCCCTGTAAAAGAAACTTTCTGTCCCTTGGCTTGAACAGCAAGGGAAATATATTGGCATGAAAATCAAGAAAATTGACTTTAACCACGTTATTCTCCCCAAACGGGATATTTTTTTCTTTTTTCTTTTTTCTTTTTCTTTTCCACAGATAGCTTGGCACTGGAACATCGTAGAGGGTTGTTCAATAGCTCATTTTAAAGGAAATTAATTGGGTTAAAAACCTTTTGTAACTAAAATAAATTATTTCTAAAAGAGAATAAATTTTTCCACCAAAAACTGCATTTTTGATGTCTTTTCACACTGCAGTCTTTCAAACATAATCGTATACCAGCGGTAAGATTTGAACCCACTCCTCCGAAGAGACTGGTGGCTAACACCAGTGTCTTGGACCACTCGGCCAGGCTGCCTCTCATAAATAAATATATATGTGAATTTGGGTTGCAGCAGTAGTTTACAGTAAAGAACGATCGCTCATGCATAGTAACTGATATATGGTGGTTCTAGGGGTAGTTACTTGTGGTTCGTCTCTTACTATTTCAAAAAAGAAAAAGCCGTAGACTTTTTCCTGTTTGTAATGATATAGCATAAAACGAATTCCAAGTTGCAACTGACGTCATCCTGTTTGTTATAGTAAAGAACAAACTCTTGCCCTTAGTTACCTACTATGTCTTGTCAAATTAGCTAATTAATTTCATCAAATGTTGTTTAAAAATAATTCCCGTACCGGGATTTGAACCCAACTATTGAAATTAGCTAATACATTAAAAGACGACAATTGTATACATTGGAATTAGTTAGCTACTTGATTGTTTGAGGTTCGTCTCTTACTATTTTTCGAAGAAGAAAAAGCCGTAGGATTTTTCCTATTTGTAATCAGTTTATTTTCCGGGTTGCAGCGGTAGCTAGAAACCTAGTAAAAGACGATCACGTCCCATAGTAAAAACTAAAGTTACAATAAAGAACGACATCTAGCCCATGTTAACTGAAACATAAATTGGGATTATGTAATTTCCATCAGTATCATGGCTGTAGAGATGGCTGAAACCTAGTAAAGAACAAACCATAACATTAAAGAACATTTCATGTTTAAGATTGATCATTGATGCCATAATCATAGTTTGTAGCCAGGTCGTCTCCTACTATTACAATTAAGAAAAAGCCATAAACTTTTTCCTGTTTGTAATTTCACATCAAACATCCGGGTTGCAGAGGTAGCTAGCAACCTAGTATTGTGACACAAGGACAAGATGATCTCATGTACTAGTTATTAAAATCCCGGTTACAGCGGTATCTAGCAATCCGGGTTGCAGCGGTAGCTAGCAACCTAGTAAGAGACGATCACGTCCAATGTTAAGAAATATAAAAACCCCTAACTCCTAAAAAAAGAGTCAAATCAAAACAAAAAGTACACCATTATAACTGCCTTGTCCAAAACCCTACAAAGGAAACTTACCACCCTTTGGCTTGAATAACAAAGAAAATATATTGGCTTGAAAATCAAGAAAATTGACTTTAACCACTTTATTCTCCACAAACAGGATATTTTTTTCTTTCTCTTTTTTCTTTCTTTTCCACAGATAGCTTGGCAATGGAATATCGTAGAGAGTTGTTCAATAGTCCGGGTTGCAGTGGTAGCTAGCAACCTAGTAAGAGACGATCACGTCCAATGTTAAGTCCAGTAAAAAACCCATAGTTCCTAAAAAAGGAGTCAGGTCAAAACAAATAGACTTAAATAAAATAAAATATTATTAGATAGTAGTAAGAGACGATCACGTCCCATTATTACATAAAAGAGAGAGTTTATTATAAATGGAGACTATGTAAGCTTCAGTGGATTTAGCTGAAACCTAGTAAATAACAAATTATGTTGAAGAATCATTACAGTATTTATATAATGATAAAGCAAAAGGTATGAGAAAAAAGTGCAAAACTTTGTAAACTGCAAAAATATTTAGGATGTTTTAGTAACAATTTCAGATACATTCCTAAGAAATTTTAAATGAGTTTTATCTTATCTTAACGTTTAAACAACTTGATACAACTTGAGATTTTCCTTAGAATAGTCGGTGAAAGAAGTAGTAATTTTTGAAAAGATGGCTGATAGCCAATATAGGCCACAATCTGAAAAGCTTACTCATATTGAAAACTTATGTGGACTGAATTTTCAGCAAAAGCCACATTTTCAGTTTTCAGCAAAGCCGACTTCCTGGAATTGTTTGTATGATTGGTCCTGCTTCTGCCAAAGTTGATCTTCTTGAAGAAATTATCGAAACTGGAATGAATATTGAGCGTCTATGTTTCTCTCACGGCTCATACGAATACCATGCAAACACAATTCGATGTATTCGTGAAGCTATATCTAAAGTAGAAAAGAGACTAAATATGACTGTTCCTATAGCCATAGCTCTAGATACTAAAGGTACGGAAAACAGGACTGGATTCTTGCAAGGAGGCGCATCAAAAGAAGTAAATTTGTGTAAAGGGGAGTTATCGAACTTACCGCCCATAAGGATTTTGCTGAGAAATTTTCCACTCAAGTCCTTTACGTTGATTATGGATGTATCGATAAGGTAGTAAAAGTTGGCTCCAAGGTTTAAATTGATGAAAGTCCCATATCTGTAGTTATCGAAGAAACAGGTTCTGACTTCCTTATCTGCAACATTGAAAATGACGAGAGCCTGGGAGCAGAAAAGGAGTTAACCTACCAAGAACTCCAGTAGAAGTGCAAGTCGTTTCTGAAAAAGACATGAAGGGTTGTCTTTCCAGAGTCGAACAGGGAACTGATATGGTTTTTTCCCAGCTTTACGAGAAATACTGAGGGTGTCAGAGAAATTAGAGTAGTTTTAGAAGGAAAGGGCAGGAATATTTTGTCATTTCCAAGATCGAAAACCAACAGGGCAAAGAGAACTAGATGAAATCACTGCGGAATTTGATGGCATTATGGCTGCACGTGGTGACCTTGACATCGAGATTCTCCCAGAAAAAGTATTCATCGCCCAAAAAGCCATGATTGCACGTTGTAACACTGCTGGATAGCCAGTTATTTGTGCCACTCAAATGCTTGAATCCGTGTTGAAGAAACTTCACCCTACTCTTGCTGAGGGCTCCGATTTCACCAATGGGATCCTTGATGGAGCCGATTGTGTCATCCTTTCTGGTGAACCTGCCAAAGATGACTAACTTCCTTAATGTTTCAGAACCGTGGCGAATATCTGCAGAGAAGCTGAAGCAGTTATGTGGCATAGACAAGTGTTTAGTGAATTAACTGCATTGGTGAGACTTCCAACGGAGACTACCCAAATTATCGCAATCGGTGCCGTCAAAGCTGCCTATAACTCCTTGGCAAAAGCTACAATAATTCGTACTACTACTGGCACGTCTGTCCATATGATTACTAGATATAGGTCAGTCTGTCCTGTTATTACAGTTACAAAAATCAATCAGGTTACTCGCCAGTCACTTGCGGAAAGACATCCTACCAATTCGATATTCTGCCGAATGCAATGCTGAAGGAATGAAAGATATTGATTCTAGGATTCAATTTGCCATCCAATTCGCTAAGATTCGTGGCTTTGTCAAACTAGACGACCTAGTCTTCATTGTTACTGGGTGGCACATGAAAGCTGGGTCTACCAACAATGTTAGGATTATAATGGTCAAACAAGAGGCAGACCAATTTAAGATTAAGACATTTTCTGGAAAATAAACAGAAAAAGGGATGATGATTTTTAAAGCTTTATTGAGGGCGTCAAACTCCCTAGTTTATATGTTTTAATTATAAATGTTATCACTGGATAGTTATATATTATCACTAGCCTGCTATAAGTGCTTTCTAAGCGTTTTTTTTTAAATAATAATCATTCCGGATCATTTTAAAATTATAGATGCAATGAACAGTTTATAGATGCAATGCAAAATGTTCGACAACACAGTGAATATACGGAGGCGTACTTTTTAGAAAATTCGTATATTAATTTTGGAAGGAGCAATTGCAGTTTATGTAGCAGCAATAAAAATATATATACAAGCCTACCTATCAACAGCGAAGGAAAAGCAATGTTTTTCAATTATGGCGAAAACGAGCCTGCTAGGGTTATTAGTAAATGTGTTTGTAAGACTAATGATTTAGAACAAATTCCTGGAACACCGACTCAAGAAAAAAGCATTTCTAACTGTTTTTTAAACAGTTCTTTTAGTTCTACTGAATATTTGGCAAAAAATTCTCTGTGTAGTAGAACAAACTGTCCTGAAAAGTACGAGACAACTATTGAAAAATGCTTTAAAACTAGATCTGACAACGAAATTATGATGGCTGAAGTCACCAATAACAATCTGAGTAAACATTCAAAACCAAAAATTGGGCAGCAGGTTACTTGGCAATGTCACCCTGATATCTGCAAGCTCTATCCGACGGATATTGAATTATGTCAAATTCTTTTTGATATCTTTGAAAATAATATAGCATTAAACTTTTCACCTGACAAAGTGGTTAATTTCTACCTTGGCGGCTTGGATTATTGTGAAATCAATTACAGGGACACAAGAAAGCATGGGCATTCGTTATACTGTAGCCCAAATGAGGGATGTCAGAGCTATTTGCGTTCTCTAAGGGCACTAGCTCCACATTTTCCTGTCTTGAACTGTTTCATTAATAGCGTATATAAGGCAGTATCAAAATGTAAGATTATACAACATATTAATCTACTAAAAGTCGAGGGCTCGTACAAGGAACTAAGTCATTACATAGAAGAAGTGTCAAGTAGACTCTGTCGTAATAATAGTCAAGACTTCATTTACGGTGATAGCAATATTAGAGTTTCTGTGGATGAAAATACAATAATAAAATTATTTGGTGAGAGCCTTGATAAGGTAGCTAACACAAGGGATGTATACCCCACGATGCATTGTGACAGTTGTGAGCAGATAAAGACAAAATACCAATTGAAGAGTCTAAGATCCCTTTCAAATAAGAAAGGTTTTGATGTAATGATGGCCATGATTTTAGAACACCTACAACAGGACATACCCAAAGATGACAGAGTTATAATAAAGAACGACCTCTTGCCTATACTAAATTTAGTGCCTTGGACCACTCGGCCAGGCTGTCTGTCATAAATAATATATATGTGAATCTTGGTTGCAGCAGTAGCTAGCAACCTAGCAAGAGACGATCAGTCCAATGCTAAGAAATATAAAAACCCGAAACTCCTAAAAATAGAGCCAGATCAAAACAAAAGTACATCATTAGAACTACCTTGTCTGAAACCCTACTAGATAAATTAGAGCTATGACGTGAATAGAAAAACACGACCTTATATTGTGGTTTCTGAAGACGTCATGAAATAATACCATTGCGCCATGACGTCATGAAATAATAAAATAGGCTAGTACAGTTATATTTAAGGTCAATATATTAAGATTTTCCACTTAAAGACGGTCATTGGAATAAAAACCCAATACATACATTTGATTTAGTTAGCTACTTGATTGTTTGAGACTAGTCTCTTACTATTTCAAAGAAGAAAAAGCCGTAGGATTTTTCCTGTTTGTAATCAATTAGAAAGAGTTCTACCTTTAAAATGAGTTACGTAGTGCTTTGAGTCGCTTGAAAACTTTTAAGTGAGAAATCCGGGTTGCAGCGGTAGCTAGCAACCTAGTAAGAGACGATTTCAGTAAAGAACGATTATCATAAATGGTGTCACTCAAGAAGATCTCGTGTAGTAGTCATTAATAGAAGTTTTGTTCAGACTGAATAGTACATAAAGCCTCGATCATCGGATAAAGCTGAAACCTAGTAAAGGACAATCCATGCCATAAAGTAATAAAAAGTGAAGATAATACAAGCATCTTGTATCTGGAATAGAAAACGATTTCATACATTCGACTTAGTTGGCTACTTTATTGTTTGAGGTTCATCTCTGACTACTTAAAAGAAGAAAAAGCCGTAGGCTTTTTCCTGTTTGTAATCATATGGCATAAAACCAACCCCAGTTACTAGTCATATGGCAAAGACCAAGTTTTACTATATTTACATAAAGGATCGATATGTTTAAAGAAAAGAATGAATAGAAAAACCCATAAGGAGACTAAAAGCTATTAATAACTTAGTAAAGAACGAACTCAAGCCCAGAGAAACTGAACCCTGTGGCTCATTTATAGTATCTTCATTATTTTAGCTAGGATGTAACTAAAACGAGTTTCTTTTTCAATTTTAAATTTAAAAGATATTACTTTTAATTCAACATATTAAAAATTCTCCCCGACAGGGAATCGAAACCCGTTTTTCCACCAGACAAGTGTGTATGCTTACCATTAGACTACCGAAGACATATCACATATAAGTTACATATCAGACATGATAATAATTCCGTTAATACACAAAAAATTATATAAGGAATTGTTCTGGTTAATTATAATCAAACAGTTCGTGGTAACGAACTGTATATAATGAACGTTAAATATGAAAGTTTTATCAATTTTACTCATATCCATCAAAAGTTACGATCCTGGTAAAATTGCCCTTATTTTCAAAAAAAATATTAGATAAAGGACCGAAATGGCTCATCATAAATGGTGTTTGTCAGTTAGTTACAGTAAAGAAAACAATTTCGGCCCATAGTAATTAAAATAAGATTACACTAAGGAACGAACTGTATCCCATAGTAATCCGGGTTGCAGTGGTATCTAGCAAACTACAAGTTGCAGTGGTAGCTAGCAACCTAGGAAGAGACGATCACTTTCAATGTTAAAAAATATAAAACCCATAACTCCTAAAAAAAAAGTCAGATCAATACAAAAAGTAAACCATTAGAACCGCCTTTTCACAAACCCTTATGTAGGAAACTTTCTGACCCTTGGCTTGAACAGCAAGGGAAATATATTGGCTTGAAAATCAAGAAAAGTGGCGGCTACTACAACCTTCTGCCTAAACGGTATATATTTTTCTTTCTTCTTTCTTTCTTTTCTACAGATAGCTTCGTACTGGAACATTGTAGAGAGTTGTTCAAAAGCTCATTTTAAAGGAAATTAATTGGGTTAAAAATCTTTTGTAATTAAAATAAATTATTTCTAAAAGAGAATAAATTTTTCCACTAAAAACTGCATTTTTTATGTCTTTTCATGCTGCAGTCTTTTCAAAGATATTTGATTTTTGTACATAAATCATAATCGTATACCAGTGGTAAGATTTGAGCCCACACCTCCAAAGAGACTGGTGGCTAACACCAGCACCTTGGACCACTTGGCCACGCTGCCTCTCATAACTATATATGTGAATCTGGGTTGCAGCAGTAGCTAGCGAGATAGTAAGAGACGATCAGTCCAATGCTAAGAAATACTAAAACCTAGAACTCCTAAAAATAGAGTCAGATCAAAACAAAAGTACATCATTAGAACCACCCAGTCTGAAACCCTACTAGATAAATAATGAATGTCGTCCTAGTTTTATTAGAATTATAATAAAGAACGACCTCTTGCCTATACTAAATTTTATACGCCGCTTAATTATAGTATAGGTTAGTAGCTCCACATATAGCTTGGTACTGGTACAGTAAAGAACGATCTTCCAGCCCATGGTAATTAAAATAAGATTATAATTTCAGGTTAAAGATTGATCAATCATGTCATAATCGTAGGTTGTAGCCAGGTCGTCTCTTACTATTCCAATTAAGAAAAAACCATAGGCTTTTTCCTGTTTGTAATACAGTGAGGTTTCCGGGTTACAGTCTTTGAAAAGATTGGTCATGCAGTATGAAAAGACATCAAAAATGCAGTTTTTTTGTTACATTAAAGAAAGAACTGTAGCCCATAGTAGCTGAAGTATTGAAAGGAATCAATTTAAAGAGGATGATTCATCCTCTACACGAATATACACGAATTCATCTTTAGATAAAATAGTATAACACAAATTAATTTTAAGTACTTTTCTTAAAAATTCATCATAGCTAAAAAAATTTTACATACCGGGAATCAAACTCGGGCCAACTGAATGAGAGCCACCTAATTTAATCACTAGACAATATATAATATATTAAAATACCTGATAAAGGATCAGTCAAGTTAATTATAGTCAGTGGTTTTTCTTTTCCTCCTCAGACAACTTTGCACTGGAACATCGTAGATCCGGGTTGCAGCGGTAGCTAGCAACCTAGTAAGAGACGATTGTGTCCAATGTTAAGAAATATTAAAACCCATAGTTCCTAACAGAGGAGTCAGATCAAAACCAAAAGTACACCATCAGAACCGCCTTGTCCGAAACCCCTGTATAGGAAACTTTCTGTCCCTTGGCTTGAACAGCAAGGGAAATATATTGGCTTGAAAATCAAGAAAAGTGGCAGCTACTACAACATTCTGCCTAAACGAGATATTTTTTTCTTTTTTTTTCTTTTTTCTTTTCCACAGATAGCTTGGCACTGGAACATCGTAGAGAGTTGTTCAAAAGCTCATTTTAAAGGAAATTAATTGGGTTAAAAATCTATAGTAACTAAAATAATTTATTTCTAAAAGAGAATAAATTTTTTCACCAAAAACTGCATTTTTGATGTCTTTTCACACTGCAGTCTTTCAAACATAATCGTATACCAGCGGTAAGATATGAACCCACGCCTCCAAAGAGACTGGTGGCTAACACCAGTGTCTTGGACCACTTGGCCAGGCTGCCTCTCATAATTTGGGTTGCAGCAGTAGCAGGCAACCTAGTAATTATTATAAAGAATACACTAAAGAACGATCTCTCTCCCATAGTAACTGATGTGTTACATTGAAAGAATTACAATAAAAAACGATCATTGGAATAAAAAAAATTGCATACCTTTGGAATTAGCTAGCTACTTGATTATTTGAGACTCGTCTCTTACTATTTAAATGAAGAAAAAGCCGTAGGCTTTTTCCTGTGTGTAATCAGTTTATTATCATAGGCAGCGCGCTAGCACTGCCTGATTACATTAAAAGACGATCACTGAAATAACAAACCATTTCATATATTGGACTTAGTTAGCTACTTGATTGTTTGAGTCTCGTCTCTTACCATTTAAACAAAGAAAAAGCCGTAGGCTTTTTCCTGTTTGTATTTTTCCGGGTTGCAGCGGTAGCTAGCAACCTAGTAAGAGACGATCACGTCCAATGTTAAGAAATATAAAAACCCCTAACTCCTAGAAAAATAGTCAGATCAAAACAAAAACTACACCATTAGAACCGCCTTGTCCGAAACCGCTATAAAGGAAACTTACCACCCTTTGGCTTGAATAACAAAGAAAATATATTGGCTTGAAAATCAAGAAAATTGACTTTAACCACGTTATTCTGCACAAACGAGATATTTTTTTCTTTCTTTTGTTTCCAGAGATAGCTTGGCACTGGAACATCGTAGAGAGTTGTTCAATTGCTCATTTTAAAGGAAATCTCTAGATTTAGCGCCTTTTGCACTTAATTTTTTTTATTAATTATTTTTCACGAAAAACTTAATTTTTTATATACAATATTGATCAATGACGTCATAGTCATTGGATGTAGTAAATAAAGGCTCGATCATCGAATTTAAGCTGAAACTAAGTAAAGGACAATTATGCCTCCATATATTCACAGTGATGTATAAGATTTCCCATTACATCTGTAAACTGTTCCACAGTTGCCGGTCCATACCTTGGAAGCTTTTCACTAAACATGCAACATTTCTTTTGGATATTACTATGAAGTTTTGCGAAAGCATCTCTAGCTGACTTTTCAACAGAATCTATTCTTTCAGAGATAATTTTAATCTTTAATTTTGAATATTTTTCGTAATCCCGGTAAAACATTCGTAAAATTTTTCTCAGTTTACAAAGATCAGCCTGTGCGTTCTTTGCAGCTTGTGTAAACTGCAAAAATATCCATGGTTTTCCGAGCAATAGTTTGAATATTTCAATACAAGCTGGAAAAATACCTTAAAATGTTAAAATTAGTTTTATTTTTGGTTAGGCTCTAACTACCCGATGTGGGATTGACTATGTATTTTCAGACCAAAAAATTACGCTTTTTAATATATATTTTATTTTTCAGTTTAGAATCGCTAAAGTTATTATGTAAACTGCAAAAATATTTATGATATCTGAGCAATAATTTTAATCTTTTATTACAGTAAAGAACGATCTCTCGCCCATATCAGGGTTGCAGCGGTATACATTAAAGAACGATCTTCAGTCCATAGTAACTGAAATGTTATAAGGAACCATTATATAGATAATGCTTACAGTAATCAAAGGTTACTGTTTACAATGGGTTGAAAAGATATTAAAATACTATCATTAGAATATCAAACCATTGTATACATTGGAATTAGTTAGTCACTTGATTGTTTGAGATTCGTCTCTTACTATTTGAAAGAAGAAAATGCCGTAGGCTTTTTCCTGTTTGTAACCAGTTTACTATTAATGGTTAATGGTTCAGTTTATGTTTAATAGCTCATTTTAAAGCATATTGCTACATCTAGTGTATTGTGTAATTAATTAGGAAAGGACGAAAGGAAATCAAAATATTAAAAGACAAAAGTATAAAGGAAATATCTTCTTTATAATAGCACAAAATTCTAGAAAAAAATCTATTTTTAAATTAAAGGACGATCATTAGAAGATTATTTTTAGGAGCCCGGGTTGCAGCGGTAGCTAGCAACCTAGTAAGAGACGATCACGTCCAATTTTAAGAAATATAAAACCCAATAGATCCTAAAAAAGGAGTCAGATCAAAACAAAAAGTACACCATTAGAACTGCCATGTCCGAAACCCCTGTATAGGAAACTTTCTGTCATTTGGCTTGAACAGCAAGGGAAATATATTGGCTTGAGAATCAAGAAAATTGACTTTAACCACGTTATTCTCCCCAAACGGCATATTTTTTTCTTTCTTTTCCACAGATAGTTTGGCACTGGAACATCGTAGAGAGTTTTTCAATAGCTCATCTTAAAGGAAATTAATTGGGATACAAATCTTTAGTGACTAAAATAAATTATTTCTAAAAGAGAATAAATTTTTCCACCAAAAACCAATTTTTTATTTCAAACTAGAAAAATACCTGAAAATTTTAAAATTAGTTTTGTTTTTTGTCTCCTGGAATCAAAGTTTTTTAAATTAAAGAACGAACTTTAAATCCATAGTTTATATTAACGGGCGATCATTAGAAAAGCAAGCCATTGCATACATTGGACCTAGTTAGCTGTGGACTTGTCTTCTAACCGCAGACAATTTGTTGTCTTTCCATACTGTAGTCTTGTCAAAGATATTTGATTATTAAAGCAAGTCCGATATCTAACAACAATATCAACTATGCTCCTAACTTTTTTTTAGGTTTACAAACTGTTGTAATCTCTTGTTAAAATATATACAAATATTTTTGCAATTACCAGCTTTTTGTTCTTTCCCCAATGTAATATCTTTCAATACTTTGTCTTTTCAAAAATAGTTGATTATCAAAGCAATTCCGATTTCTAACAACGATCTCTACTAAGCTTCAAACTTTTGGTTTTCTTTTTTAAGGTTTTTGAATTGTTGTAATCCATTCTTAAAATATATACAAATATTTTTGCAATTCCCATTTTTTGCTCTTTACTCCATTAAATTTATTTACACACTGCAAACTATCCAAAGAAATTTCATTGTTACAGCATTTCGAATTTCTAACAATGATTTCTACTAAGCTTCGAACTTTGGCTTTCTCTTTCAAAGTTTCTAAATTGCTGTAATCCCTTGTTAAAGTATATACAAAATTTCATTTACCAGTTTTTTGCTCTTCAAGCAATTTAATGTTTTTTCCATACTGGAGTCTAATCAAACATATGATTAATACAGCAAGTCCGATTTCTAGCAACAATTTCTAATAAACGTTTTCTTTTCTACAATTCAATGTCTTTTCATACTGCGGTTTATTCAAAAATATTCGATTATTAAAGTAAGTCCGATTTCTTTCATGTTACAGTGAAGAACGAACTTCCAGCCCATAGTAACTAAAATAAAAGTATAATTTCATGTTAAAGATTGATCAATGATGTCATAATCCGGGTTGCGGCGGTAGCTAGCAACCTAGTAAGAGACGATCACGTCCAATATTAAGAAATATAAAAACCCATAACTCCTAAAAAAAAGAGTCAGATCATAACAAAAATTACACCAATAGAACCGCCTTGTCTGAAATACCTGTATAGGAAACTTTCTGTCCCTTGCCTTGAACAGCAAGGGAAATAAATTGGCTTGAAAATCAAGAAAAGTGGCAGCTACTACAGTATTCCGCCTAAACGGCATCTTTTTTTTTCTTTTCCACAGATAGCTTGGCCCTGGAACATCGTAGAGAGTCGTTCAATGGCTCATTTTAAAGGAAATTAATGGGGTTTAAAACCTTTTGTAACTTAAACAAATTATTTTTAAAACAGAATACATTTTTCCGCTAAAAACTGCATTTTTGATGTCTTTTCATACTGCAGTAGCAGTTTCTGACTGTTCGATGGTAATTTGCTACCGAACGAACTATAAAAAAGTGGCGACGCAGAAATAAGTGGTCTTCATCTGGGGACCACTTATATTCTGCAAGATATAGATCTTCCAAAAAAAAGTTTTTTTATTTGTCTCTGACTGCCTTCCAGCAATAAAACAAATAGTAAACTTTCAGAATCCCTCAAAATCCGTGAAACATTTACAAAAAAAGTATTGCGGGTAAAAAAAAAGCAAAAACCTAAAAATAATAGTACCCCAGACATTCATCGATATACCATAATGAAATGGCGGACCGGGGTGCCAATATTGCAAGAAAAATTCAAAAAGCCTATAGAGAAATTATTCCCTATAATAAAATCGTTATATATTATAATCAGGATTCAATTGTTACTGTAGAGCGGCTCAAACTTCTGTCATCCTTGTCAGGAGGAGAGTTCACTAGCCAATGCGTTACAGCAACTAATGGTACAAAAGTAATTATAGGATTGATAATGTCTCTAGACATTCCTCACGCAGTCACATCGGCAGTTTTCCTAAATTTAGCACAAAAAATCTTAATTCTTTGTTGGGGATGAAAAGCACAGACCAAAAGTTGAAATGCGTGGTTTGAAAAAAACTGAGGGGGGTAATCTCTTACAAGATTTTTTTTTCTGCATTCTCCCTCTAAGATTCAAAAATTTGTTTTCGTGGTATTGTTATTGAAAAAGGGCTTGTTTTTTTCGTATTTTTAAGATGTAGCTAAACGACATAATAGTAAAATATTGTACTGGCATGTTAACAAATTGAGAGCGAGTAGTCAATCCGGACTTGGCCCAGTTAAAGATAGGAATAGTAGTTCAGTTAAATAAAAATAAAATAATTTTATTTAATTGCAAAGTGCAAAAATATTTTGCACTAGAAAGGACCCTAGAAGTTATAATTTTGAATCGAAATAGCTTCTTTAAATGTCTCAATGATATTTTTAACTATTATCCTGGATGCAGCGGTAGCTAGCAAACTAGTAAGAGACGATCACCTCCAATGTTAAGCCAATATATTGCAAATGTTAAGCCAATGTTAAGCAAATATCCCGTTTGTGCAGAATAACGTGGTTAAAGTCAATTTTCTTGATTTTCAAGCCAATATATTTTCTTTGTTATTCAAGCCAAAGGGTGGTAAGTTTCCTTTATAGGGGTTTCGGACAAGGCAGTTCTAATGGTGTACTTTTTGTTTTGATCTGACTATTTTTCTAGGAGTTAGGGGTTTTTATATTTCTTAACATTGGACGTGATCGTCTCTTACTATTTATAATAAAGAACGACCTCTTGCCTATACTAAATTTTATACGCCGCTTTATTATAGTATACCATGAACTGTTTGATTGCTTCAAAATTCAAATATATTTGATAAGACTGCAGTAAGAAATACATCAAAAATGCAATTTTTTTGACAAAATTGATTCTACTTTAAAAAGTATTTTATTTTTAATTACAAAAGTGACTAGATGTTGCAATTTCCTTTAAAATGAGCTATTATACAGCTCTCTACGATTTTCCAGTGCCCAGCTAGCTGAGCAGGAAAAGAAAGCGGAAAGAAAAAAATATCCCGTTTGTGGAGAATAACGTGGTAAAAGTCAATTTTCTTGATTTTCAAGCCAATATATTTTCTTTGTTATTCAAGCCAAAGGGTGGTAAGTTTCATTTATAAAGGATTCGGACAAGGCGGTTCTAATGGTGTACTTTTTGTTTTGATCTGACCCTTTTTTTAGGAGTTGGGGGGTTTTATATTTCTTAACATTGGAGGTGATCGTCTCTTACTAGGTTGCTAGCTACCGCTGCAACCCGGATTTGAATTACAAAATTAGTATTATTGGTTAGACACCATAAATATTTTTGCAGTTTACATAATAAGTTTAGCGATTCTGGACTGAAAACTAAAATAATTGCAATTATAAGACAATAATATAGAGATACGTACTTTACGGGTTACAAACCAAAAAAAGTTTAGTTCCAGGGTACAATAATAACTTTGAACTGAGATGAAAAAAAAATTTCTACCAGGAGACAAAAAGTAAAACTAATTATATAATTTTCATATATTTTTGTTGTTTAAATTAAGAACTTACTACTACCGATTAGGCATCATAAATATTTTTGCAGTTTACAAAATAATTTTAGCGATTAAGCCAAAAAAGAAAATTTTGGTTCCAGGAGTTTCGGTTACTATTGAGACAAGTCGCTATTATTACTAAAGAGTTCATTACCATGAACTGTTTGATTGCTTCAAAATTCAAATATCTTTGAAAAGACTGCAGTAAGAAAATACATCAAAAATGCAATTTTTTTGACGAAATTCATTCTACTTTAAAAAGTTTTTTATTTTTAATTACAAAAGTGACTAGATGTTGCAATGTCCTTTAAAATGAGCTATTATACAGCTCTCTATGATTTTCCAGTGCCCAGCTAGCTGAGCAGAAAGAAAAAGCGGAAAGAAAAAAATATCCCGTTTGTGGAGAATAACGTGGTAAAAGTCAATTTTCTTGATTTTCAAGCCAATATATTTTCTTTGTTATTCAAGCCAAAGGGCGGTAAGTTTCCTTTTATAGAGGATTCGGACAAGGCGGTTCTAAGGGTGTACTTTTTGTTTTGATCTGACTCTTTTTTTAGGAGTTGGGGGGTTTTATATTTCTTAACATTGGAGGTGATCGTCTCTTACTAGGTTGCTAGCTACCGCTGCAACCCGGATAGGTTAGTAATTCCATAGATAGCTTGGCACTGGAACATAGTCCGGGTTGCAGCGGTAGCTAGCAACCTAGTAAGAAACGATCACGTCCAATGTTAAGAAATATAAAAACCCATAGTTCCTAACAAAGGAGTCAGATCAAAACAAAAAGTACACCATTAGAACCGCCTTGTCTGAAACCCCTGAATAGTAAACTTTCTGTCCCTTGGCTTGAACAGCAAGGAAAATATATTGGCTTGAAAATCAAGAAAATTGACTTTAACCACGTTATTCTCCCCAAACGGGATATATTTTTTTTTTTTTTTCAGTAAAAATGGGTTTATTTTAAAAAAAAAATATATACATCATCGATTCCCTGAAGCAATGTTTGTGCGGGAGAAAACCCACCTAATAAATAAAAAAACCAAGAAACCAAAAAAAAAAAGAAAAAAGAAAAAAAAAAAAAACAATTATAGCTAAAATTACCGGACCCGAAAACCAACGAACCACCAAACAACACCCAACAAAATTACAATAATTATAATCATATTCAGCTGCAACTAAACCCTCCTCAAAAACAAAACTTAAGTGGCGTGGAATAATCCATTCAAAATATACACATCAAAACAATGGTTCTTTAGCGAATTACGAAAATCCTGCAAACCCCCAACATTCCTCAAATCCTCAGGGAAACTCTCCCAAACTAACGGACCAACATGGCAAATTGAAAACCTGGACCTAGACGAGACTATAGCTGGTCTTCGCACCAACTGAGAAGATCGTGTCAGATGATCGTGAGTAGTAGACGCAAGACTAAACATTTCTGAAAAACATGATGGTAGCTCCGAAGCTAAATATTTAAACATAAACAGAGCATTATAGAATACACATATTCCTGCCAACGGTAGAATTTTATACTCGCGGTAAAGATGCCTCACCGATACAGAAATGTTAATTTGACTACCATAAAGAACTCTAATTGCCATATTCTGTGTTACGCAGAGTGGATGGAGGTGAGTTACGAATGTTTTCGACCAAACCATACAACAGTAAATGAGATATGGTTGAACCATAGAAAAATACAACATTCTCAGAATTTCACACGGAAAAAGATACCTAAGTTTACGCATAATACCAATATTACGAGACAATTTGCTGTTAACAGCTGCAATATGGTCTTTAAAACTAAGGCTTTCATCAATTATAACACCAAGGTATCTAGTACTAGTAGATCTTACAATAGTATGGTGCCCTATTTCTATACTATTAATCCATGGATAATGTCCAGTAATTCTACCATAAATCAAAAAATTCGACTTATTATGATTCAGTTTCAATTTATTTACTCGCATCCACTTTTCAATCGAAGAAATACCTTGTTTCAATATAGTCATTGACTCATTTTCAGTTCTAGCAGCTACGGTGAAATGGGCATCATCAGCAAAACATGGTAGAATTCCTTTTGTACCGTAAGTATCAAGGTCTAAAGAACAAGACACATTACTTGAAGCTCTACAAAGGTCATTATAAAGGTTTTTAAAGGTTTCATTAAAGGTTTTTAAAGGTTTCATTCTACAAAGGTCATTAAAGGTTTAATATAAACCAAAAACAACAAAGGGCCCAAAACGGAACCCTGGGGTACTCCAATCGAAATATATTCAATTTTAGATGTAACTCCATCCATGACGACACACTAAGTCCTTTCACTAAGAAAACTAACTATCACATTTAAAAAATCACCACGTATACCACTACTATATAGCTTTTGAACTAGTATATCATGATCAACAGAGTCAAATGCTTTAGTAATATCCAAAAATATCGAAGCTTTCTTCAGACCCTTGTCTAAAGCATCATTAATAAAAGTTGTTAAAAACAAAACTGCATGCTCTGTAGAATGATGACTCCTAAACCCAAACTGACTAGAACTAAAAAATTGTCTTTTTTCGAAAAAACTTACCATCCTACTATGAATCAACTTTTCAAACACTCTAGAAATAAATGGCAGTAAAGAAATCGGTTTATAATCACTAAAACAATTCTTATCCCCTCCTTTAAATATCGGGATAACATTCGCGCACTTTAGACAATCAGGAAATATTCCAGCTTTTAAACAATTATTTATCAGTCCTAAAAAATGACTAGATATAACAGGTAATATTGACTTCAAAGCCTTCAACGAAATAAAATCGCCTCCTGATGCACCATTTTTCATATTATTTATAACATCAAATAATTCATCAATAGTTACAGATTTAAGGTACGCAGACACATCACAATCTTCAGGTAGGAACTGACGAAAATCTCCATCTTGATCAAATACTGGCACCGATGATGACACACGCTGTCCAATAGTAGCGAAATGATTACACATCTCATCTGCAACATTATTATTCATTCCCATATTATCTGGACGGATCAAGACGCTACCAGGGCAAGTCACCGACTTAATCAATTTCCAAGTCTTACTCGGGTTACCCTCAACTTTTTTAAATTTAACCTTATAATATTCTACTTAGCCAGTCGGAGTGCAGCATTTAACCTACTATTATAAACTCTATATATTACTTTATCATGAGGATCATTGCTCCTTGTTGACAACTTATATAAAAAACGTCTTCTATTAACTGACTGCAACAAACTCTTTGTAATCCAAGGTTTATTCGGAGACACCCTTCTCTTCTGTATTCCTGACACTTCACAACATTCCAAAAACGTATCCTTAATCTTACCATACCAAAACTCAAACTTCAAATTTAAATCTAATTCTTCTTGTAAAAATTTAAAGTCTAACTGTTCTATCCTAAGCTTAAATCTTGAAATAGTATTTGAATCAACTATTAATTTCTTAGGCTTAGGGCGAGCATCACAATTAATATTAATATTCTTAAATATACCCGGAACTAATATAGCCAAACCAAAGTGATCCGAAACATCATTTAACACAACACTCGACGAATCATGGGGAACATTCAAAAATACATTATCAATTAGAGATGAAGATGAATCCGTCACTCTAGTACAAATATTATTTACAGCAGGATGCATCCCATAATCTAACATTAAATTAAAAAAATTCCGGGCTTTTAAATTAGATGCTAACAATTTCAAATCAATATTAAAATCCCCACACACAAAACACAGCATGTTCTTACGAGTTAGAAGGTCCATTTGTTGCTCTAATAATTCTAAAAAACAATCTATACTAGCTGAAGGGGGCGGTAACAAACAGCAATAAAAAATGGGTCACCATTCTTATCAACCTCCGTAACAAAACACTCAAAAATCATCTCTTTATTAACACACAAATCATCCCTAACCTTCACATTCAAATCAGTTCTAATATACAGGGCAAGTCCTCCATGCTGATGGTGAGTACGGTTCTTAACATACATATTATAATTTAAAATATCCAATAGTCCAGAATTAATATTCATTAACCATGTTTCAGTAAGTGCAAGAATATGAAAATCAGATAGCATACACAGCTCCGACAAATAATCCAATGTACTATTTAACCCCTGACAATTCAAATGAGAAATGCCAAGTTTATCCGGTGCCAGTCTAGTATGTAAATCAACTGGGCACTTATAATTAACCTTCGGAAAAACATCATCTACCCCCATATCAAAATCCCTGTGAAGTATCCCTAATCCTAAATCCGAAACACTCAATGGATTATTCTCAAGCCAATCCAAACGATCATTACGAAAAATTACCATTTTTTATAAATATATATATATATATATATATATATATATAAAAGAAAAGGAGGGTAGTTGCAACCAAACCTAACCAACTGAATAACTTACTATAACTCGGAGGGTCGGTGGTCCCGTTTCCAACGTAATCGAAGCTCCAGAAAAAACACAATATAACCTAAAAATAATAAGAAACATATTAACAAAATAGTATAAATAAACAAACGAATACAAAAAAAGTGAAAAAATTGACACTAACACTAGCCTGTCACAATACAGGCTTACTGTTTCCATTACTGAATTCCAGAAAATTATAATTGAAGAAAACACAATGCTCTACCTGTGTCTACCACTTACCCATTCTAAATTCTAACAAAAACTAAATAAATGAGGAAAAAAGAACAACTTTTCATTTTTTTTTTTCCATAAACACAAATACAAAACAAAAAAAAAACAAAATAAAAATATCTTAACAAACTCTTAATTCACCATTCATGATATAACCAGCTATTGGTCACATAACTCAGGGATAGGCTCATCGTAACCAAATTTTGCTGTCACACCACCACGGTCGATCTGTATATATGGTGGAACTGTATTGGAAACCCATGATGAAACTCCTATAGCATTTAATCTAGATTTCTTTGCATAAAACTTCCTTCGAGCTTCACGAACTGATATTGGTGCATCATCGCTAACAGATACTTTTTTATGGTGTCCAATAACTTTACCTTTTAATTTCTTTTCGTTCTTAAGCACACTGACCTTCGCATCTCGAGAACCAACAACAACTTTAAAATACGGTTGCTCCTTACAGACATTACCAAGAACTCGAAACCTCGGGACCATGGACAGTCCTAGACCCTCCAAACCCAACTGGTCAAAAAACGTTTCGGCTTGGGTGGTATTTTCGCAGGGAGCATTCCAAACGATAATATTCGTCTCTGTATGTCGATACTCTGATGCCATAAGCCGACGAGACAGATCTGCACTCCCAGTTTCATACTTTTTCGTTGCACTAGCGATAATTGACATTTGATTTCTTAAGCTTAGAACATCAGATTCAAGTTGTGTAACACGCGAATTCGTAGTATTAACTTCTGATTTTAGCTCAGACTGTGTATTTTCCACTGATACCATACGATTTTCTAACATTTTTATACTATCGTTTATAGAGTCTAGTTTTTTACCATTTTCAGTAAGTATTGTTAGCATCTTAGCAAAATCATCCGCCAAGGTCTTCAGTGAAGTGACATCGTTATTCCCTTCAGATGAAACGGTCGAATTCAACAAACTGTTCTCAACAGACTGGGATCCTACTTGGACAGTTTTAGCAATCTTCCTTTTTCGCCCCATGGCAAGTGCAAATAAAATAAAATATATAATCTCTCTTACCTATTCTGGCACCTATTATTAATCCACGTCGATGCGGACGTGCAGTTCACTAAGCCACCGTTAATTTGGGCACGGCTAACAACCCTATCTCCTGCACCGACAATTTCCAACAGCGTTTGAATACCGACGCTACTTCAGGAATCACAACCAACTTTCAGGAATACTCTGTAGCGTTTGCAAAATTCAACTAATCAAATATTTGCATTTCATTCCGTTCCTCAGGGCAAGCGGTAAAGACGCCTGAACTACTACTCAATCAGAGCTTGATTCATTGACTTTGGTCTATTTTCTTTTTTTGTCATAACTAAATGACGTAATCCAAGGTGTATAATCCCAAGCCAATTCAATGTTTCGCAATATCTTCACTGTCTAACAAATACACTTTTTTCAAACCAATTAAATTCAAAGTTAAATCCAATTTGCGTCCTCACAGTTCAAAGGCTCATTCAGTACTGAATGATTTTTCTTCTTTCTTTTCCACAGATAACTTGGCACTGGAACATCGTAGAGGGTTGTTCAATAGCTCATTTTAAAGGAAATTAATTGGGTTAAAAATCTATAGTAACTAAAATAAATTATTTCTAAAAGAGAATAAATTTTTCTACCAAAAACTACATTTTTGATGTCTTTTCACACTGCAGTCTTTCAAACATAATCGTATACCAGCGGTAAGATTTGAACCCACGCCTCCGAAGAGACTGGTGGCTAACACCAGTGCCTTGGACCACTCGGCCAGGCTGCCTCTCATAATTTGGGTTGCAGCAGTAGCTAGCAACCTAGTAAGAGACGATCAGTTCAATGCTAAGAAATATAAAACCCAAAACTCCTAAACATAGAGTCAGATCAAAGCAAAATTACATCATTAGAACTACCTTGTCTGAAACCCTACTAGATAAATAATGAATGTCGTCATAGTTTTATCTGTAGAAATGGCTGAAACCTAGTATAAAACAAACCATGACACAAATTGAGCTTAGTTTGATGCCTCATTCCCTGAAGATCATATTTTACTATTCCAAATAAGAAAAAGCCTTTGGCTTTTTCCTGTTCGTAATCTGGTACATCCGGTTTGCAGAGGTAGCTAACAACCTAGTAGAGACGATCACGTCCAATGTTAAGAAATATAAATACCGATAACTCCTAACAAAGGAGTCAGATCAAAATTACAATAAGGAACGAACTCTTGCCTTTACTATCTTGCATAGACAGCTTAACTACAGCATAGGCTTGTACATTTATATTTAAAATCAAGACATTTTCATTAGAAACCGGGTTGCAGCGGTAACCTAGTAAGAGACGATCAAGTCCAATGTTAAGAAATATAAAAACCCATAGTTCCTAAAAAAAAGGAGTCAGATCAAAACAAAAAGTACACCATTAGAACCTCCTTGTCCGAAAACCCTGTATAGTTAACCTTCTGTCCATTGGCTTGAAGAGCAAGGGAAATATATTGGCTAGAAAATCAAGAAAAGTGGCAGCTATTACAACATTCTGCCTAAACGGGATATTTTTTTTTCTTTGTATCCAGAGATAGCTTGGCCCTGGAACATCGTAGATAGTTGTTCAATAGCTCATTTTAAAGGAAATCTCTAGATCTAGCGCCTTTTGCACTGGATTTTTTTTTAATGTATTATTTTTTACGAAAAACTTAATTCTTTATATACAATATTGATCAATGACGTCATAGTCGCTGGATGTAGTTAGTAAAGGCTCGATCATCGAATTTAAGCTGAAACTAAGTAAAGGACAATTATGCCTCCATATATTCACAGTGATGTCTAAGATTTCCCATTACATGTGTAAACTGTTCCACAGTTGCCGGTCCATACCTTGGAAGCTTTTCATTAAACATACAACATTTCTTTTGGATATTACTATGAAGTTTTGCGAAAGCATCTCTAGCTGATTTTTCAACAAAATCTATTCTTTCAGAGATAATTTTAATCTTTAATTTTGAATATTTTTCGTAATCCCGGTAAAACATTCGTAAAATTTTTCTCAATTTACAAAGATCAGCCTGTGCGTTCTTTGCATTATAATAAAGAAAGAACTTTTTTCCGGGTTGCAGCGGTAGCTAGCAACCTAGTAAGAGACGATCACCTCCAATGTAAAGAAATATAAAACCCCTAACTCCTAAAAAAAGAGTCAGATCAAAACAAAAAGTATACCATTAGAACTACCTTGTCCGAAACCCCTATTAAGGAAAGTTACCGCCCTTTGGCTTGAATAACAAAGAAAATATATTGGCTTGAAAATCAAGAAAATTGACTTTTACCACGTTATTCTCCACAAACGGGATATTTTTTTCTTTCCGCTTGATTTTCCTCCT
Source organism: Artemia sp. Qi Xiang Cuo (assembly GCF_049724085.1). NCBI lineage: Eukaryota > Metazoa > Arthropoda > Branchiopoda > Anostraca > Artemiidae > Artemia > Artemia sp. Qi Xiang Cuo. The sequence continues at coordinate 49,364,520 of NC_142797.1, read as the reverse complement.
CAACTAGCTGGGCACTAGAAAATCATAGAGAGCTGTATAATAGCTCATTTTAAAGGAAATTGCAACATCTAGTCACTTTTGTAATTAAAAAAAAACTTCTTAAAGTAGAATCAATTTTGTCAAAAAAATTGCATTTTTGATGTATTTTCATGCTGCAGTCTTTTCAAAGATATTTGAATTTTGAAGCAATCAAACAGTTCATGGTAATGAACTCTATAGTAATAATAGCTACTTGTCTCAATAGTAACCGAAACTCCTGGAACCAAAATTTTCTTTTTTGGCTTAATCGCTAAAATTATTATGTAAACTGCAAAAATATTTATGATGCCTAACCAGTAATAGTAGTTTCTTAATTTAAACAACAAAATACATGAAAATTTTATAATTCGTTTTACTTTTTGTCTCCTGGAAGAAAAACTTTTTTCATCTCAGTTCAAAGTTATTATTGTATCCTGGAACCAAACTTTTTTTGGTTTGTAACCCGTAAAGTACGTATCTCCATATTATTGTCTTATAATTGCAAATATTTTAGTTTTCAGTCCAGAATCGCTAAACTTATTATGTAAACTGCAAAAATATTTATGGTGTCTAACCAATAATACTAATTTTGTAATTCAAACAAGATAAATACCTGAAAATTTAAAAATTAGTTTTTTTTATGCTAGGTTTTAGATACTTATAATAAAGAACGAACACTTGCTCATAGTAACTGAAGTATTAATTATAAGTAGTAGCTCTAGCCTTAGTGGCAGTATTATCATTTGTAAACTTTTCTAGAGTATGTTGCAATAATTGACTTACTTACATGCTTTATTCTCGGAAATTCGTCTCTTACTACTCAAACTAAGAAAAAGCCGTAGGCTTTTTCCTGTTTGTAATAATTTACAGTAAAGAACGATCTCTCGCCCATAGTATAACTGATAGCTAGCAACCTAGTAAGAGACGATCACGTCCAATGTTAATAAATATAATACATAAAGGATCAATACTATAAATATGATTCATTGATAGCTTCATCCGGGTTGCAGTGGTAGCTAACAGTAGTATTAAGATCAATAGTTTTGCAGGCTAATACTAAGGTTAGTGCCGGTTTTTGGATCAGTATACATTTTAATTTAGATTCAAAAATTGAATTTTCGGTGTCAAAAGCAAGTTCGAAAGTAAAACTCCAAACTCGAGTGCAAAAATGCACTCGTTGAGGAATCAGTCTCAACTATCCCCCACCTAGACAACAACCCAACGGCCCTCTTTCATAATAGCTGATGTACCATCATACATGACTGTGCCTAATTTTTTATTAAACATGAAATGAATCAATTTAGCTAAATGAAGGTTAAAAATAAATGTCTATTTTAACTAATAATTTTGTATGAACTACATGACTCTTTAGAATGAATGAGCGACCACCCATCATTACGGCTTCCAAAAATGGGAAGTCTCAGTTGCCAGTTTTTTGAGATTGTTTGATTGCTATCTCAGAATTTTAGTCGATAACATTTTGCAGTCAGATAAACTTTTTGGCTACTTTAAAAAAAGGTAATTTTTTTAAGTAGCCAAAATTTCTCAGTAAAAACACTTTATTGAGATATTAAAAATTTCTTAGGAAAAACACTTTAAGGCGCTTTACTCATATCCATTAATAGCTATGAGCCAGAGAAAATTTGCCTAATTTTCAAAAAAGAGAAAACCGTCCCCTAAAAGTCATATAATCATAATGAATATCACACCATCAGTTTCAGCGTATCAGAGAACCATACTGTAGAGGTTTCAAGCTCCCATCTGCAAAAACGTAGAATTTTGTATTTTTTGCCTGAAGAAAGATCACGGATGCGTATTTATTTGCCTTTCCCCCCCGGGTGACTGTATCGAACCAGAGGTCCTAGAATTTTGCAAGATGGCTTATTTGAACAGAAATTAAAAGTTCTAGTGCCTTTTTAATAAAAAAAAAAGAAGTAAAAATAGAATCGCTTCATACAAAAACTGCATTTTTGATGTCTTTTCATATTACAGGCATTTCAAAGATATTTGATTTTTTAGCAATCAAAACAATATATGAAGTAATAAGTGACGTGACGTAAGATCTACCATCGATTGTGTATTAATAACCATACGTGACGTAATGAGTGACGTCACGTAAAAATTGAAAAAAAACATTTTTTATTTTATTTTAGTTTTAACTCAGGATCGATAAAGTTATAAACTGCAAAAATATTTATGGTTTCTTAGCAATATAATAAAGAACGACCTCTTGCCTATACTAAATTTTACACGCCACTTAATTGTAGTATAGGTTAGTAATTCAACAGATAGCATGGTACTGGAACATCGTAGAGAGTTGTTCAATGGCTCATTTTAAATATAATAAAGAACGAAACCTAGCCCATGTTAACTGAAAGCTTTTTCTTTCTCCTCAGCTAGCTGGGCATTCGAAAACCATAGAGAGCTGTATAATAGCTCATTTTAAAGGAAATTGCTACATCTAGTGCTTTTTGTAATTAAAAATGAAATAGTTTTTAAATCCGGGTTGCAGCGGTAGCTAGCAACCTAGTAAGAGACGATCACGTCCAATGTTAAGAAATATAAAAACCCATAGTTCCTAACAGAGGAGTCAGATCAAATTAAAAAGTACACCATTAGAACCGCCTTGTCCGAAACCCCTGTATAAGAAACTTTCTGTCCCTTGGCTTGAACAGCAAGGGAAATATATTGGCATGAAAATCAAGAAAATTGACTTTAACCACGTTATTCTCCCCAAACGGGATATTTTTTTCTTTTTTCTTTTTTCTTTTTCTTTTCCACAGATAGCTTGGCACTGGAACATCGTAGAGGGTTGTTCAATAGCTCATTTTAAAGGAAATTAATTGGGTTAAAAACCTTTTGTAACTAAAATAAATTATTTCTAAAAGAGAATAAATTTTTCCACCAAAAACTGCATTTTTGATGTCTTTGCACACTGCAGTCTTTCAAACATAATCGTATACCAGCGGTAAGATTTGAACCCACTCCTCCGAAGAGACTGGTGGCTAACACCAGTGTCTTGGACCACTCGGCCAGGCTGCCTCTCATAAATAAATATATATGTGAATTTGGGTTGCAGCAGTAGCTAGCAACCTAGTAAGAGACTATCAGTCCCATGCTAAGAAATATAAAAAAACTCCTAAAAATAGAGTAAGATCAAAACAAAATTAAATCATTAGAACTACCTTGTCTGAAACCCTACTAGATAAATAATGAATGTCGTAGCTTTATATTAGAGCTATGAAGTGAATAGAAAAACACGAAATTATATTGTTGTTTCTGATGACGTCATGAAATAATATCATTGCGCCTTGACGTCAATAAAATCATTACGCTGTGACGTCATAATTACTATATAGGAAGCGTCAGAACTGTAAATGTTCACATTCATAATTACATAATGGTTTCAGTCAAGCAAGCTGCACGCAAGTTGAAAAAACAGTACTACACAAACAACAGAGATAGTACCTTGAAAAGAGAAAAGCAAAGGTATTCAACCGACCAGGCGCATCGAGAAGTAAAAATTGAGAGAGCAAAACACAGGTATTCAACCGACCAGGTGTATCGAGAAGTAATAATTGAGAGAGCAAAACAAAGGTATTCAACCGACCAGGTGCATCGAGAAGTAAAAATTGAGAGAGCAAAACAAAGGTATTCAACCGACCAGGCGTATCGAGAAGTAATAATTGAGAGAGCAAAACAAAACAGCAAGATGTGTTATCACAATGATGAAGATTATAGACATGCAAAAATTGAGACAGCCAAACAAAAGATCAAGGAGAGTTATCACAATGATGAAGATTACCGCATCAAATATAAGAAAAACCAAAAGCAAAGGTATTCAACCGTCCAGGTGTATCGAGAAGTATTACATAAAGGACGAATATAGCTCATCATAAATGGTGTTTGTCAATTATCCGGGTTGCAGCGGTAGCTAGCAATTTTAATAAGGAACGACCTCTTGCCTATACTAAATTTTATAGGCCAGTTAACTATAGCATAGGCTAGTACAGTTACATTTAAGGTCAATATATTAAAATTTTCCACTAAAAATCCGGGTTGCAGCGGTAGCTAGCAACCTAGTAAGAGACGATCACGTCCAATGTTAAGAAATATAAAAACCCATAGCTCCTAAAAAAGGAGACAGATCAAAACAAAAAGTACACCATTAGAACCGCCTTGTCCAAAACCCCTGTATAGGAAACTTTCTGTCCCTTGGCTTGAACAGCAAGGGAAATATATTGGCTTGAAAATCAAGAAAATTGACTTTAACCACGTTATTCTCCCCAAAAGGGATATTTTTTTCTTTTTTTTGTATCCAGAGATAGCTTGGCCCTGGAACATCGTAGAGGGTTGTTCAATAGCTCATTTTAAAGGAAATTAATTGGGTTAAAAATCTATAGTAACTAAAATAAATTATTTCTAAAAGAGAATAAATTTTTCCAATAAAAACTGTATTTTTGATGCAGTGACGTCATAATTACTATATAAGATTCTCTTTTCTTTGTTTCCAGTATAATAAAGATCAAACTCTTCCCTATACTAACTTGCATACGCAACTTTACTATAGTTAAGATTACAGTATTTTTATAATTTTCTTTACATTAAAAGACGATCACTGAAATAACAAACCACTCCATACATTGGACTTACTTAGCTACTTGATTGTTTGAGTTTCGTCTCTTACTATTTAAAAGAAGAAAAAGCCGTAGGCTTTTTCCTGTTTGTATTTATATATAATAAAGAACAACCTCTTGACTATACTAACTTTTATACGCCACTTAATTATAGTGTAGGTTAGTAATTCAACAGGTAGCTTGGCACTGGAACATCGTAGAGAGTTTTTCAATGGCTCATTTTAAAGCAAATTAATGGGGTTAAAACCTTTTGTAATTAAAACAAATTATTTTTATTACATTAAGAAATTTCAATTATATTCCTTAAGAAATCATCATAAGTTAAAATTTTCCATACGGAAATTGAACTCAAGCCAACTGGGTGAGAGCTATCCCAAGCTCTAGACCATATAGGATATATTAAAATATCCGATTAATGAAGTTTATGTTAAAGAAAAAATTATAAACCTAGTTAGCTGTCTGATTATTTGAGGATCGTCTCTTACTATTCCAAAGAAGAAAAAGCCGAAGGCTTTTTCCTGTTTGCAATTTATAATCTGGGTTCAAGCGGTAGTTCTAGTAAAAAATAGACTCAAGCCCTAGGAAACTGAACCCTGTGGTTCATTCATATTAACTTCCCTATTTTAGCTAGGATGTAATTTCATTAAAAGATGATCATTGGAATATAAAAAATTTGCATACATTGTTACATTAAAAGACGATCACTAAAATCCGGGTTGCAGCGGTAGCTAGCAACCTAGTAAGAGACGATCACGTCCAATGTTAAGAAATATAAAAACCATAGCTCCTAAAGAAGGAGTCAGATCAAAACAAAAAGTACACCATTAGAACCGCCTTGTCCGAAACCCCTGTATAGGAAACTTTCTGTCCCTTGGCTTGAACAGCAAGGGAAATATATTGACTTGAAAATCAAGAAAATTGACTTTAACCACGTTATTCTCCCCAAAAGGGATATTTTTTTCTTTTTTTTTTGTATCCAGAGATAGCTTGGCACTGGAACATCGTAGAGGGTTGTTCAATAGCTCATTTTAAAGGAAATTAATTGGGTTAAAAATCTATAGTAACTAAAATAAATTATTTCTAAAAGAGAATAAATTTTTCCAATAAAAACTGTATTTTTGATGCAGTGACGTCATAATTACTATATAAGATTCTCTTTTCTTTGTTTCCAGTATAATAAAGATCAAACTCTTCCCTATATTATACATTAAAAGACGATCATTTGAAGAACATATCATTGCATATGTTGGACTTAGTTAGTTGCTTGATTCCTTAAAAAAAACTTATCTATCAACTGAAGGTAGAATAATTCCTAAAAATTTAAATAAAATAATTATATTTAAGTCAAAGTGTATAAATATTTATGGTGTCTGATCAATAATTTCCATTTTTTAATTCAAACCAGAAAAAACTGTAAATTTTTAAATTAGTTTGGTTTTCGTTTCGCTTCAATTGACTCGCTACACCCTTTTTTACGCCATTAATTTTATTTCATCTAAGTTCATCAATATAAAAAATATATAAAAAATCGAAATGGTTTAAATAAAAGAATGAATAGAAAAACCCATAAGGAAACTAAGCCTTAGTAATAGCATAGTAAAGAACGAACTGAAGCCCAAGGAAACTGAACCCTGTACATATTAACTTCATTATTTTAGCTAGGATGTAAATAAAACGAGTTTTTTTTTAAAGTTTTAATCCTTGTTGCAGAGGTAGCTTGCAACCTAGTAAGAGACGATCACGTCCAATGTTAAGAAATATAAAAACCCATAACTCCTAAAATAGAGTCAGATAAAAAAAAGTACACCATTAGAACCACCTTGTCTGAAACCCCTGTATATGAAACTTTTTGTCCCTTGGCTTGAACAGCAAGGGAATTAATATTTGCTGAAAATCAAGAAATGCAGCTACTACAGTATTCTGCCTAAACGGTATATTTTTTTCTATTTTCTTCCACAGATAGCTTGGCGCATGAACATCGTAGAGAGTTGTTCAATGGCTCATTTTAAAGAAAATTAATGGGGTTAAAACTTTTTGTAATTAAAACAAATAATTTTTTAAGTAAAATTAATTTTTCTATGAGAAACTGTATATTTCATGTTAAAGATGGATCAATAACGTCATAATTATAGGCTTTAATCAGTTTTATATAAAGGATCAGACTAAGTAATCATAATTATTTCACTAATTACATAATTACATTAAAATGCAATCATAGGAATAACAATTCATTGCGTACATTGGATTTAGTTAGCTATTTGATTTTTTGAAACATAAGTTACAGTTAAGATGCTCTGGTATAGAATTACAGTAAAGAACAAACTTCCAGGGTTCAAGCGGTAGTTCTAGTAAAAAATAGACTCAAGCCCTAGGAAACTGAACCCTGTGGTTCATTCATATTAACTTCCCTATTTTAGCTAGGATGTAATTTCATTAAAAGATGATCATTGGAATATAAAAAATTTGCATACATTGTTACATTAAAAGACGATCACTAAAATCCGGGTTGCAGCGGTAGCTAGCAACCTAGTAAGAGACGATCACGTCCAATGTTAAGAAATATAAAAACCCTAGCTCCTAAAAAAGGAGTCAGATCAAAACAAAAAGTACACCATTAGAACCGCCTTGTCCGAAACCCCTGTATAGGAAACTTTCTGTCCCATGGCTTGAACAGCAAGGGAAATATATTGGCTTGAAAATCAAGAAAATTGACTTTAACCACGTTATTCTCCCCAAAAGGTATATTTTTTTCTTTTTTTTTTTGTATCCAGAGATAGCTTGGCACTGGAACATCGTAGAGGGTTGTTCAATAGCTCATTTTAAAGGAAATTAATTGGGTTAAAAATCTATAGTAACTAAAATAAATTATTTCTAAAAGAGAATAAATTTTTCCAATAAAAACTGTATTTTTGATGCAGTGACGTCATAATTACTATATAAGATTCTCTTTTCTTTGTTTCCAGTATAATAAAGATCAAACTCTTCCCTATATTATACATTAAAAGACGATCATTTGAAGAACATATCATTGCATATGTTGGACTTAGTTAGTTGCTTGATTCCTTAAAAAAAACTTATCTATCAACTGAAGGTAGAATAATTCCTAAAAATTTAAATAAAATAATTATATTTAAGTCAAAGTGTATAAATATTTATGGTGTCTGATCAATAATTTCCATTTTTTAATTCAAACCAGAAAAAACTGTAAATTTTTAAATTAGTTTGGTTTTCGTTTCGCTTCAATTGACTCGCTACACCCTTTTTTACGCCATTAATTTTATTTCATCTAAGTTCATCAATATAAAAAATATATAAAAAATCGAAATGGTTTAAATAAAAGAATGAATAGAAAAACCCATAAGGAAACTAAGCCTTAGTAATAGCATAGTAAAGAACGAACTGAAGCCCAAGGAAACTGAACCCTGTACATATTAACTTCATTATTTTAGCTAGGATGTAAATAAAACGAGTTTTTTTTTAAAGTTTTAATCCTTGTTGCAGAGGTAGCTTGCAACCTAGTAAGAGACGATCACGTCCAATGTTAAGAAATATAAAAACCCTTAACTTCTAATAATAAAGTCAGATAAAAAAATACACCATTAGAACCACCTTGTCTGAAACCCCTGTATATGAAACTTTTTGTCCCTTGGCTTGAACAGCAAGGGATTTATATTGGCTTGAAAATCAAGAAATGCAGCTACTACAGTATTCTGCCTAAACGGTATATTTTTTTCTATTTTCTTCCACAGATAGCTTGGCGCATGAACATCGTAGAGAGTTTTTCAATGGCTCATTTTAAAGGAAATTAATGGGGTTAAAACTTTTTGTAATTAAAACAAATAATTTTTTAAGTAAAATTAATTTTTCTATGAGAAACTGTATATTTCATGTTAAAGATGGATCAATAACGTCATAATTATAGGCTTTAATCAGTTTTATATAAAGGATCAGACTAAGTAATCATAATTATTTCACTAATTACATAATTACATTAAAATGCAATCATAGGAATAACAATTCATTGCGTACATTGGATTTAGTTAGCTATTTGATTTTTTGAAACATAAGTTACAGTTAAGATGCTCTGGTATAGAATTACAGTAAAGAACAAACTTCCAGCCCATAGTAACTAAAATAAGATTATAATTAATATCAAATATTGATCAATGATGTCATAACCGTAGGTTTTAGCCAGGTCGTCTCTTACTATTCCAGTTAAGAAAAAGCCATAAGCTTTTCCTGTTTGTAATACATTTATTATAATATAGGTTAGTAATTCAACAGATAGCTTGGCACTGGAACATCGTAGAGAGTTATTCAATGGTTTACAGTAAAGAACGATCTCTCTCCCATAGTAACTGATATGTTACATTAAAAGACGATCATTGGAAGAAAAAGTTATTGCATGCATTGGACTTAGTTAGCTACTTGATCGTTTGAGGTTCGTCTCTTACTATTTCAAAGAAGAAAAAGCCGTAGGCCTTTTCCGTTTTGTAATATTTTCCTGTTTGTTATCAGGGTTACAGCGGTATCCGGGTTGCAGCGGTAGCTAGCAACCTAGTAAGATCCGGGTTGCAGCGGTAGCTAGCAACCTAGTAAGAGACGATCACGTCCAATGTTAAGAAATATAAAAACCCATAGTTCCTAACAGAGGAGTCAGATCAAAACAAAAAGTACACAATTAGAACCGCCTTGTCCGAAACCCCTGTAAAGGAAACTTTCTGTCCCTTGGCTTGAACAGAAAGTGAAATATATTTGCTTGAAAATCAAGAAAAGTGGCAGCTACTACAACATTCTGCCTAAACGAGATATTTTTTTCTTTTTTTCTTTTTTTTCTTTTCCGCAGATAGATTGGCACTGGAACATCGTAGAGAGTTGTTCAATAGATCATTTTAAAGGAAATTAATTGGGTTAAAAATCTATAGTAACTAAAATAAATTATTTCTAAAAGAGAATAAATTTTTCCACCAAAAACTACATTTTTGATGTCATTTCAAACTGCAGTCTTTCAAACATAATCGTATACCAGCGGTAAGATTTGAACCCACGCCTCCGAAGAGACTGGTGGCTAACACCAGTGTCTTGGAACACTCGGCCAGGCTGCCTCTTATAATTTGGGTTGCAGCAGTAGCTAGCAACCTAGTAAGAGACGATCAGTCCCATGCTAAGAAATATAAAAACCCAAAACTCCTAAAAATAGAGTATGATCAGCAACCTAGTAAGAAACGATCACGTCCAATGTTAAGAAATATAAAAACCCATAGCTCTTAACAGAGGAGTCAGATCAAAACAAAAAGTACACCATTAGAACCGCCTTAACCGAAACCCCTGTATAGGAAACTTTCTGTTGCTTGGCTTGAACAGCAAGGGAAATATATTGGCTTGAAAATCAAGAAAAGTGGCAGCTACTACAACATTCTGCCTAAACGGGATATTTTTTTTTCTTTTTTCTTTTGTATCCAGAGATAGCTTGGCACTGGAACATCGTAGAGAGTTTTTCAATGGCTCATTTTAAAGTAAATTAACTGGATTAAAAATCTATAGTAACTAAAATAAATTATTTCTAAAAGATAATGAATTTTTCCACCAAAAACTGCATTTTTGATGTCTTTTCACACTGCAGTCTTTCAAACATTATACAAGCGGTAAGATTTGAACCCACGCCTCCGAAGAGATTGGTGGCTAACACCAGTGCCTTGGACCACTCGGTCAGGCTGCCTCTCATAATTTGGGTTGCAGCAGTAGCTAGCAACCTAGCAAGAGACGATCAGTCCAATGCTAAGAAATATAAGAACCCAAAACTCCTAAAAATACAGTCAGATCAAAACAAAAGTACATCATTAGAACTACCTTGTCTGAAACCCTACTAGATAAATTAGAGCTATGACGTGAATAGAAATATATGAAATTATATTGTTGTTTCTGAAGACGTCATGAAATAATACCATTGCGCCATGACGTCATGAAATAAAATCATTACTCCGTGACGTCATAACTACTATATAAGAAGCGTCAGAACTGTAAATGTTCTCATTCATAATTAGATAATGTTATAATAAAGAACGAACCCTTCTCTATACTAACTTCTATAGGCAGCTTAACTATAGTTAAGATTAAAGTGTTTATATTAAGACAATGCAAAACGTATGAGAAAAAACTGAAAAATTCTATAAACTGCAAAAATATTTAGAATGTTTGAGTAACAATTTCACTTTATGAAAATAAGCAATACATATTCCTAAATTGTATAAAAGAACATATAGTAAAGAACGACATCTAGCCCATGTTAAGTGAAACATCCGGGTTGCAGCGGTAGCTAGCAACCTAGTAATAATTATTAATATAATAATAATAATAATAATAATAATAATAATAATAATAATAATAATAATAATATAATAATAATAATAATAATAATAATAATAATAATAATAATAATAATAATAATAATTATAATAATAATAATAATAATAATAATAATCCGGTAATAATAATAATAATAATTAATAGTAAGAGAGAATCACGTCCAATGTTAATCCGGGTTGCAGCGGTAGCTAGCAACCTAGTAAGAGACGATCACGTCCAATGTTAAGAAATATAAAAACCCATAGTTCCTAACAAAGGAGTCAGATCAAAACAAAAAGTACACCATTGGAACCGCCTTGTCCGAAACCCCTGTATAGGAAACTTTCTGTCCCTTGGCTTGAACAGCAAGGGAAATATATTGGCTTGTCCGGGTTGCAGCGGTAGCTAGCAACTTAGTAAGAGACGATCACGTCCAATGTTAAGAAATATAAAAACCCATAGTTCCTAACAGAGGAGTCAGATCAAATTAAAAAGTACACCATTAGAACCGCCTTGTCCGAAACCCCTGTATAAGAAACTTTCTGTCCCTTGGCTTGAACAGCAAGGGAAATATATTGGCATGAAAATCAAGAAAATTGACTTTAACCACGTTATTCTCCCCAAACGGGATATTTTTTTCTTTTTCTTTTTTCTTTTTCTTTTCCACAGATAGCTTGGCACTGGAACATCGTAGAGGGTTGTTCAATAGCTCATTTTAAAGGAAATTAATTGGGTTAAAAACCTTTTGTAACTAAAATAAATTATTTCTAAAAGAGAATAAATTTTTCCACCAAAAACTGCATTTTTGATGTCTTTTCACACTGCAGTCTTTCAAACATAATCGTATACCAGCGGTAAGATTTGAACCCACTCCTCCGAAGAGACTGGTGGCTAACACCAGTGTCTTGGACCACTCGGCCAGGCTGCCTCTCATAAATAAATATATATGTGAATTTGGGTTGCAGCAGTAGCTAGCAACCTAGTAAGAGACGATCAGTCCCATGCTAAGAAATATAACAAAACTCCTAAACATAGAGTAAGATCAAAACAAAAGTACATCATTAGAACTACCTTGTCTGAAACCCTACTAGATAAATAATGAATGTCGTAGCTTTATATTAGAGCTATGAAGTGAATAGAAAAACACGAAATTATATTGTTGTTTCTGATGACGTCATGAAATAATATCATTGCGCCTTGACGTCAACAATAAAATCATTACGCTGTTACGTCATAATTACTATATAGGAAGCGTCAGAACTGTAAATTTTCACATTCATAATTACATAATGGTTTCAGTCAAGCAAGCTGCACGCAAATTGAAAAAACAGTACTACACAAACAACAGAGATAGTATCTTGAAAAGAGAAAAGCAAAGGTATTCAACCGACCAGGCGCATCGAGAAGTAAAAATTGAGAGAGCAAAACAAAGGTATTCAACCGACCAGGCGTATCGAGAAGTAATAATTGAGAGAGCAAAACAAAGGAAAACAACCTACCAGCCGCATCGAGAATTAAAAATTGAGAGAGCAAAACAAAGGTATTCAAACGACCAGGCGTATCGAGAAGTAATAATTGAGAGAGCAAAACAAAACAGCAAGATGTGTTATCACAATGATGAAGATTATAGACATGCAAAAATTGAGACAGCCAAACAAAAGATCAAGGAGAGTTATCACAATGATTAAGATTACCGAATCAAATATAAGAAAAACCAAAAGCAAAGGTATTCAACCGTCCAGGTGTATCGAGAAGTAAAAATTGAGACAGCAAAACAAAAGATCAAGGAGCGTTACTGGGGTGACAAAATCTATAATGAAAAAATTATATAATAAAGAACGACTTCTTACCTATGCTAAATTTTATACGCCACTTAACTATAGTATAGGTTAGTAATTCAACAGATAGCATGGCACTGGAGAGAGTTGTTCAATGGCTCATTTTGAAGGAAATTAATGGGGTTAAAAATTATAATAAAGAACGACTTCTTCCCTATGCTAAATTTTATACGCCACTTAATTATTACATTAAATTATAATAAAGAACGACCTCTTACCTATACTAAATTTTATACACAACTTAATTATAGTATAGGTTAGTAATTCAACAGATAGCATGGCACTGCAACATTGTAGAGAGTTGTTCAAAGGCTCATTTTGAAGGAAATTAATGGGGTTAAAAACCTTTTGTAATTAAAACATCGAAGCTGCTTGTATATATTCCGGACTGCAATGGTAGTTACATTAAAAGACAATCGTTGGAATAACAAACCATTGCATACATTGGACTTAGTTAGCTGCCAGATTTTTTTTGACCAGTTAGCTGCCAGAGTTGTCTCTTACTACTCCAGAGTACAATAAAGAACGACACCTTGCCCATGTTAACTAAAACATAAATAGGGATTATGTAATTTCCAATAGTATCATGGCTGTAGAGATGGCTGAAACTTAGTTACAATAAAAAACGATCATTGGAATAACAAAAATTGCATACCTTTGGAATTAGCTAGCTACTTGATTATTTGAGACTCGTCTCTTACTATTTAAAAGAAGAAAAAGCCGTAGGCTTTTTCCTGTGTGTAATCAGTTTATTATCATAGGCAGCGCGATAGCACTGCCTGAGTAAAGAACGATGTGGGCACAATGTGTTTTTTTTTCGGGTTGTTTAATAAAGATCGAACTCTTCCCTATACTAACTTGCATACGCAACTTCACTATAGTTAAGATTACAGTATTTATATTTTCCGGGTTGCAGCGGTAGCTAGCAATCCGGGTTGCAGCGGTAGCTAGCAACTTAGTAAGAGACGATCACGTCCAATGTTAAGAAATATAAAAACCCATAGTTCCTAACAGAGGAGTCAGATCAAATTAAAAAGTACACCATTAGAACCGCCTTGTCCGAAACCCCTGTAAAAGAAACTTTCTGTCCCTTGGCTTGAACAGCAAGAAAAATATATTGGCATGAAAATCAAGAAAATTGACTTTAACCACGTTATTCTCCCCAAACGGGATATTTTTTTCTTTTTTCTTTTTTCTTTTTCTTTTCCACAGATAGCTTGGCACTGGAACATCGTAGAGGGTTGTTCAATAGCTCATTTTAAAGTAAATTAATTGGGTTAAAAACCTTTTGTAACTAAAATAAATTATTTCTAAAAGAGAATAAATTTTTCCACCAAAAACTGCATTTTTGATGTCTTTTCACACTGCAGTCTTTCAAACATAATCGTATACCAGCGGTAAGATTTGAACCCACTCCTCCGAAGAGACTGGTGGCTAACACCAGTGTCTTGGACCACTCGGCCAGGCTGCCTCTCATAAATAAATATATATGTGAATTTGGGTTGCAGCAGTAGTTTACAGTAAAGAACGATCGCTCATGCATAGTAACTGATATATGGTGGTTCTAGGGGTAGTTACTTGTGGTTCGTCTCTTACTATTTCAAAAAAGAAAAAGCCGTAGACTTTTTCCTGTTTGTAATGATATAGCATAAAACGAATTCCAAGTTGCAACTGACGTCATCCTGTTTGTTATAGTAAAGAACGAATTCTTGCCCTTAGTTACCTACTATGTCTTGTCAAATTAGCTAATTAATTTCATCAAATGTTGTTTAAAAATAATTCCCGTACCGGGATTTGAACCCAACTATTGAAATTAGCTAATACATTAAAAGACGACAATTGTATACATTGGAATTAGTTAGCTACTTGATTGTTTGAGGTTCGTCTCTTACTATTTTTCGAAGAAGAAAAAGCCGTAGGATTTTTCCTATTTGTAATCAGTTTATTTTCCGGGTTGCAGCGGTAGCTAGAAACCTAGTAAAAGACGATCACGTCCCATAGTAAAAACTAAAGTTACAATAAAGAACGACATCTAGCCCATGTTAACTGAAACATAAATTGGGATTATGTAATTTCCATCAGTATCATGGCTGTAGAGATGGCTGAAACCTAGTAAAGAACAAACCATAACATTAAAGAACATTTCATGTTTAAGATTGATCATTGATGCCATAATCATAGTTTGTAGCCAGGTCGTCTCCTACTATTACAATTAAGAAAAAGCCATAAACTTTTTCCTGTTTGTAATTTCACATCAAACATCCGGGTTGCAGAGGTAGCTAGCAACCTAGTATTGTGACACAAGGACAAGATGATCTCATGTACTAGTTATTAAAATCCCGGTTACAGCGGTATCTAGCAATCCGGGTTGCAGCGGTAGCTAGCAACCTAGTAAGAGACGATCACGTCCAATGTTAAGAAATATAAAAACCCCTAACTCCTAAAAAAAGAGTCAAATCAAAACAAAAAGTACACCATTATAACTGCCTTGTCCAAAACCCTACAAAGGAAACTTACCACCCTTTGGCTTGAATAACAAAGAAAATATATTGGCTTGAAAATCAAGAAAATTGACTTTAACCACTTTATTCTCCACAAACAGGATATTTTTTTCTTTCTCTTTTTTCTTTCTTTTCCACAGATAGCTTGGCAATGGAATATCGTAGAGAGTTGTTCAATAGTCCGGGTTGCAGTGGTAGCTAGCAACCTAGTAAGAGACGATCACGTCCAATGTTAAGTCCAGTAAAAAACCCATAGTTCCTAAAAAAGGAGTCAGGTCAAAACAAATAGACTTAAATAAAATAAAATATTATTAGATAGTAGTAAGAGACGATCACGTCCCATTATTACATAAAAGAGAGAGTTTATTATAAATGGAGACTATGTAAGCTTCAGTGGATTTAGCTGAAACCTAGTAAATAACAAATTATGTTGAAGAATCATTACAGTATTTATATAATGATAAAGCAAAAGGTATGAGAAAAAAGTGCAAAACTTTGTAAACTGCAAAAATATTTAGGATGTTTTAGTAACAATTTCAGATACATTCCTAAGAAATTTTAAATGAGTTTTATGTTATCTTAACGTTTAAACAACTTGATACAACTTGAGATTTTCCTTAGAATAGTCGGTGAAAGAAGTAGTAATTTTTGAAAAGATGGCTGATAGCCAATATAGGCCACAATCTGAAAAGCTTACTCATATTGAAAACTTATGTGGACTGAATTTTCAGCAAAAGCCACATTTTCAGTTTTCAGCAAAGCCGACTTCCTGGAATTGTTTGTATGATTGGTCCTGCTTCTGCCAAAGTTGATCTTCTTGAAGAAATTATCGAAACTGGAATGAATATTGAGCGTCTATGTTTCTCTCACGGCTCATACGAATACCATGCAAACACAATTCGATGTATTCGTGAAGCTATATCTAAAGTAGAAAAGAGACTAAATATGACTGTTCCTATAGCCATAGCTCTAGATACTAAAGGTACGGAAAACAGGACTGGATTCTTGCAAGGAGGCGCATCAAAAGAAGTAAATTTGTGTAAAGGGGAGTTATCGAACTTACCGCCCATAAGGATTTTGCTGAGAAATTTTCCACTCAAGTCCTTTACGTTGATTATGGATGTATCGATAAGGTAGTAAAAGTTGGCTCCAAGGTTTAAATTGATGAAAGTCCCATATCTGTAGTTATCGAAGAAACAGGTTCTGACTTCCTTATCTGCAACATTGAAAATGACGAGAGCCTGGGAGCAGAAAAGGAGTTAACCTACCAAGAACTCCAGTAGAAGTGCAAGTCGTTTCTGAAAAAGACATGAAGGGTTGTCTTTCCAGAGTCGAAGAGGGAACTGATATGGTTTTTTCCCAGCTTTACGAGAAATACTGAGGGTGTCAGAGAAATTAGAGTAGTTTTAGAAGGAAAGGGCAGGAATATTTTGTCATTTCCAAGATCGAAAACCAACAGGGCAAAGAGAACTAGATGAAATCACTGCGGAATTTGATGGCATTATGGCTGCACGTGGTGACCTTGACATCGAGATTCTCCCAGAAAAAGTATTCATCGCCCAAAAAGCCATGATTGCACGTTGTAACACTGCTGGATAGCCAGTTATTTGTGCCACTCAAATGCTTGAATCCGTGTTGAAGAAACTTCACCCTACTCTTGCTGAGGGCTCCGATTTCACCAATGGGATCCTTGATGGAGCCGATTGTGTCATCCTTTCTGGTGAACCTGCCAAAGATGACTAACTTCCTTAATGTTTCAGAACCGTGGCGAATATCTGCAGAGAAGCTGAAGCAGTTATGTGGCATAGACAAGTGTTTAGTGAATTAACTGCATTGGTGAGACTTCCAACGGAGACTACCCAAATTATCGCAATCGGTGCCGTCAAAGCTGCCTATAACTCCTTGGCAAAAGCTACAATAATTCGTACTACTACTGGCACGTCTGTCCATATGATTACTAGATATAGGTCAGTCTGTCCTGTTATTACAGTTACAAAAATCAATCAGGTTACTCGCCAGTCACTTGCGGAAAGACATCCTACCAATTCGATATTCTGCCGAATGCAATGCTGAAGGAATGAAAGATATTGATTCTAGGATTCAATTTGCCATCCAATTCGCTAAGATTCGTGGCTTTGTCAAACTAGACGACCTAGTCTTCATTGTTACTGGGTGGCACATGAAAGCTGGGTCTACCAACAATGTTAGGATTATAATGGTCAAACAAGAGGCAGACCAATTTAAGATTAAGACATTTTCTGGAAAATAAACAGAAAAAGGGATGATGATTTTTAAAGCTTTATTGAGGGCGTCAAACTCCCTAGTTTATATGTTTTAATTATAAATGTTATCACTGGATAGTTATATATTATCACTAGCCTGCTATAAGTGCTTTCTAAGCGTTTTTTTTTAAATAATAATCATTCCGGATCATTTTAAAATTATAGATGCAATGAACAGTTTATAGATGCAATGCAAAATGTTCGACAACACAGTGAATATACGGAGGCGTACTTTTTAGAAAATTCGTATATTAATTTTGGAAGGAGCAATTGCAGTTTATGTAGCAGCAATAAAAATATATATACAAGCCTACCTATCAACAGCGAAGGAAAAGCAATGTTTTTCAATTATGGCGAAAACGAGCCTGTTAGGGTTATTAGTAAATGTGTTTGTAAGACTAATGATTTAGAACAAATTCCTGGAACACCGACTCAAGAAAAAAGCATTTCTAACTGTTTTTTAAACAGTTCTTTTAGTTCTACTGAATATTTGGCAAAAAATTCTCTGTGTAGTAGAACAAACTGTCCTGAAAAGTACGAGACAACTATTGAAAAATGCTTTAAAACTAGATCTGACAACGAAATTATGATGGCTGAAGTCACCAATAACAATCTGAGTAAACATTCAAAACCAAAAATTGGGCAGCAGGTTACTTGGCAATGTCACCCTGATATCTGCAAGCTCTATCCGACGGATATTGAATTATGTCAAATTCTTTTTGATATCTTTGAAAATAATATAGCATTAAACTTTTCAACTGACAAAGTGGTTAATTTCTACCTTGGCGGCTTGGATTATTGTGAAATCAATTACAGGGACACAAGAAAGCATGGGCATTCGTTATACTGTAGCCCAAATGAGGGATGTCAGAGCTATTTGCGTTCTCTAAGGGCACTAGCTCCACATTTTCCTGTCTTGAACTGTTTCATTAATAGCGTATATAAGGCAGTATCAAAATGTAAGATTATACAACATATTAATCTACTAAAAGTCGAGGGCTCGTACAAGGAACTAAGTCATTACATAGAAGAAGTGTCAAGTAGACTCTGTCGTAATAATAGTCAAGACTTCATTTACGGTGATAGCAATATTAGAGTTTCTGTGGATGAAAATACAATAATAAAATTATTTGGTGAGAGCCTTGATAAGGTAGCTAACACAAGGGATGTATACCCCACAATGCATTGTGACAGTTGTGAGCAGATAAAGACAAAATACCAATTGAAGAGTCTAAGATCCCTTTCAAATAAGAAAGGTTTTGATGTAATTATGGCCACGATTTTAGAACACATACAACAGGACATACCCAAAGATGACAGAGAACAACTAATTCAATGTACAGGTTGGAAAGAGGATGTCATAGATTCATTCTTTGTCTGTGATTACTGTGCTGGGAAAATGTTGAAAAGTCAGGAAAATGTCCGATCAGTATTAAATAACCTTCATATAGACTGTACACCGGAATGTATAAAGTGTTTAAATAATTTTGAAATGGCAATGATTCGATTTGTAATGCCTTGTCTTACGATCGTCAGATTAGGGCAAGTAACTGCATTGAAGAGACCTTGAACAGAACTTGTTGACGCTCTTAAGGATAGAATAGTATATCTACCTGTTGATGTGCAAGCAAATGTAGATATTCAGCCTGAAAAACTTCTTAACATTGATAGTTTTGTAGTCATTGTCAATTGTCAGCCTACTTACAACAAGAATGTTTGGACTGCACTAATAGATCTGAGAAAAGTCCATGAAGCCCTGTTGTGGTTAAGAGAGAACAACAGTCTCTATAAAACAATACATGCATTCACCCTAGAAGATTTAAATAAAATACTTGAAGCAGGTCTTGCTGAAAAAGCGGTTGGTGTTGATAATTTACCTGAAATACCGGAAGCTGCAATCCTTCAGAAACTGACAGAAAGTGCAAAATCTACATTGGTTGAACATTTCTCTGTCCAGCCTCTCAATTCAGCGGTTCCAAAAGACTTCATTGCAGATTTTAAGCAGATGAAAGATCTTGGTACTGACCAATTTCAAATCAAGAAACTAAAAGGTGAGAGCCAAGACTTATTTCAGGAAGAACTTGATCTAAAAGTGTTTCCAAATCTTTTCCCGAAAGGCAAATATGGCTTGCGTTTAAAGGCAAGACCATTTCGGATTAGGAATGCAGAATATTTTAAATCAAGGCTTCTTAGCAGACATACTAAGTTTCGTCTTGACAAACAGTTTCTTTTTCACAGCTTCCAATTGCAAGAATTCTCTTACATGTGTAATAGCGTCGGTAATATGTTGCGGAATGTGAAACCAAATCAAACTGCTAGTCAATTTATAGACAGGCTTCATTCCCGTGATGTAGAGATGGAAGCGACTTTGTTTTCTGTTCAATCAAAAATCAGAGGATCTCAGCAGTATTTTCAATCTCTTTCCTATAAAGTAAAGTCAATGATTGAGCAATTGGGTCCACCGACTTTGTTTCTGACAGTTTCATGTGCTGTGTGGTACTCTCCTGAATTTATTGACTATTTACGGACTGTCCATAAGAACTTACCTGGTGTGGCAAAAATGACCCCAGCAGAGTTGACGTCTCTAGATCCAATTGCAGTTTCCATGCACTTTGACAAAAAATGGACACCTATATTTAATGAGCTAATTTGTTCAAAGACAAATCCTTTGTTTGGTAAAAATAAGGATCATTTCTGGCGTATCGAGTATCAGAAACGAGGTGCGCCTCATGTACACTGTGTGTTGTGGATTGAAGATGCTCCTATTATTGGAGAATCAACAGCGTCTGAAGTGATTCAGTATATCAATAGTATTATAACTTGTGAAATACCAAATAGATTGACTAGTCCAACTCTTCACAAACTGGTCAAAGACCATCAAGTGCACCGCTGTAATAAATACTGTCAAAAAAAGTATAAGAGAAAAAGAGGAAGATGGGTTACGTATTGTAAGTTTGGCTTTCCTCGTCCTACAAAGGAACGAACAGAATTATATGACATCCTTCACTGCTTGGCTCATAGTACAAACCGTAAAAAGCCAAGAAAAAGAATATATCATCTGCTTCGAAGAGATGACGAGCGTTATATAAATGACAATTCTCCTGCGTTACTTATTGCTAATCAAGCAAACATTGATGTTCAATATATTGGCCATTTGGGCTCTAAATTACCGTATTACATTACCGATTACATGACAAAAGCAGAGAGTGTCGAAATAGAAGCAATGTGGGAGGAAGTAAATAATGCATGCAAAAGTCTTGGTCAACGAACTATGTCCTACTTGTTGAAGTCCATAAAAACACGTCAAGTTGGAGCAGTTGAAGCTGCTGATAGGCTTCTTGGTACTAAATTGTATAGTATTTCTAGGCAATTTAGATATATTGACCTTGCGAAAAAGAGCGAGGTGAAGAGGACACTGAGAAGGTATGAGGAGCTTGAAAAGCTTGCTAAAAACGATCCACAGAGTAGTGATTTGTACATTGCCCACTGGGTTATTGATATATACCCTAAAAGACCGGAATATATGGAAAATATCAGTCTTTTTCAGTTATTGTCTTGGTATGAACGGGAGCGTAATGGTACTGATGATAATATGATGTTAACTGACGGGTCCTTCTACCTCAGAAAAAGGATTTTTAAACCGTATATCATACAGCACAGAAAAGTAAACCCATTTAAAACTGACGAGAAGAAATATGCTTACTATGGAGATCTTTTAAAATTGTTTAAACCTTGGAGAAATGAAAATGAACTAATAGTCAGTGGAAATAGCAACTACAAAACCTACTGTGTTGAAAGTGTAAACTATCCCGACATGGTAGCTTACCAAAAAAATTTTGTTGTTAAGAGGAAAAGCAACATAGAATTTGAATAAAGGGTCTGAGAACCTGCAAAAGAAATTCTGAAGGCAGAATATATTGATGAAAACATTGAAGATGACCCAGATAATGCAATTCAGGGAGGAGTCATTGACAGAGCAGCAGATGCTATGGAGGATTTGTTAGACGCAAAAAAACAGATTTTAAATGATGACACCGAAGACAGGCTGAAAAATGATTATGAGTCGCTCAATATTCATCAAAAGAGAGTAGTTGACAAAATTTTAGACTCAGTTACCAAGCGCAATGGTGCAACATCTTTGAAGTTGATTGTATCTGGATGTGGGGGTACAGGAAAATCTAGCGTTATCAGTGTCGTGAGAAGACTACTTTGCAACAAGTTCAAGAATGAAGATTGTCCCGTTGTAGTTATGGCACCTACTGGTATTGCTGCACATAGCATAAATGGTTTAACAATGCATAGTTGTTTAAGTTTAGCTATTGATCAGGAAAACACCACAAAATACACACCTCTCTCCACTGAAAAATTATAATAAAGAACGACCTCTTACCTATACTAAATTTTATACGCCACTTAATTATAGTATAGGTTAGTAATTCAAAAGATAGCATGGCACAGGAACATTGTAGAGAGTTGTTCAATGGCTAATTTTGAAGGAAATTAATCTGGTTAAAAACCTTTTGTAATTAAAACAATTATTTTTATTACATTAAGAAATTTATATGTTTCTTAAGGAATCATCATAGGTAAAAATTTCCCATGCAAAAATTGAACTCAAGCCTACTGAGTGGGAGCTATCCCAGCCTCTAGACCATATAGAATATATTAAAATATCCGATTAATGAAGTTTATGTTAAAGATTACATTAAAAGACGATCACTGAAATAACAAACCATTCCATATATTGGACTTAGTTAGCTACTTGATTGTTTGAGTTACATAAAGGCTCGATCATCGAATTTAAGCTGAAACTAAGTAAAGGACAATTATGTCTCCATATATTCACAGTAATATATAAGATTTCCCATTACATCTGTAAACTGTTCCACAGTTGCTGGTCCATACCTTGGAAGCTTTTCACTAAACATGCAACATTTCTTTTGGATATTACTATGAAGTTTTGCGAAAGCATCTCTAGCTGACTTTTCAACAGAATCTATTCTTTCAGAGATAATTTTAATCTTTAATTTTGAATATTTTTCGTATTCCCGGTAAAACATTCGTAAAATGTTTCTCAATTTACAAAGATCAGCCTGTACGTTCTTTGCAGCTTGTGTAAACTGCAAAAATATCTATGGTATCCGAGCAATAGTTTGAATATTTCAATACAAGCTAGAAAAATACCTTAAAATGTTAGAATTAGTTTTATTTTTTACATTAAAGAACGAACTTTCATCCATAGTTATACGGGTTGCAGCGGTAGCTAGCAACCTAGTAAGAGACGATCACGTCCAATGTTAAGAAATATAAAAACCCATAGTTCCTAACAAAGGAGTCAGATCAAAACAAAAAGTACACCATTATAACCGCCTTGTCCGAAACCCCTGCATAGGAAACTTTCTGTCCCTTGGCTTGAACAGCAAGGGAAATATATTGGCTTGAAAATCAAGAAAAGTGGCAGCTACTACAACATTCTGCCTAAACGGGATATTTTTTTCTTTCTTTTGTTCTTTTTTTCTTTTCCACAGATAGCTTGGCACTGGAACATCGTAGAGGGTTGTTCAATAGCTCATTTTAAAGGAAATTAATTGGGTTAAAAACCTTTTGTAACTAAAATAAATTATTTCTAAAAGAGAATAAATTTTTCCACCAAAAACTGCATTTTCGATGTCTTTTCACACTGCAGTCTTTCAAATATAATCGTATACCAGCGGTAAGATTTGAACCCACGCCTCCGAAGAGACTGGTGGCTAACACCAGTGCCTTGGACCACACGGCCAGGTTGCCTCTCATAAATAACTATATATGTGAATCTGGGTTGCAGCAGTAACTAGCAATCTAGTAAGAGATGATCAGTCCAATGCTAAGAAATATAACAAAACTCCTAAAAATAGAGTAAAATCAAAACAAAAGTACATCATTAGAATTACCTTGTCTGAAACCCTACTAGATAAATATTGAATGTCGTCATAGTATTATATTAGAGCTATGACGTGAATAGAAAAACACGAAATTATATTGTTGTTTCTGAAGATGTCATGAAATAATATCATTACGTTATGACGTCAATAAAATCATTACGCTGTGATGTCATAATTACTATATAAGAAGCGTCAGAACTGTAAATGTTCACATTCATAATTACATAATGGTTTCAATATAGCAAACTGCACGCAAATTGAAAAAACAGTACTACACAAACAACAGAGATAGTATTGCATTAAAGAACGAAGTATAGTCCATAGTTACAGCAAGGAACGAGCTTCAGCCCATAATAACTAAGATTATAATTTAAGACTCAAACAAGTAATTTGTTTGCTTTGGTATAAAATACTGGCAGTGGTGGGATTCGAACCCACGCCTCCGAAGATACTGGTGGCTAACACCAGCCTCTTAGACCCCTTTGCCAAGCTGCGACGTCATATGAGGTTATATTTGATTTTAAATAAATCTGAATGACTTTCCGGGATGCAGCCGTAGCTAGAAACCTAGTACGAGACAAAATGAAGAACGATAAGAAGCCTATGCTATAGTAAATTTGCAGCGGTAGTTATATTAAAATTACCTTAAGCAACGAACTGTAGCCCCCAATAACTGAAGTAATAAAATGAATCATTATATAGATGATTATTTATCCGGGTTGCAGTGGTAGCTAGCAATCTAGTAAGAGACGATCACGTCCAATGTAATCCGGGTTGCAGCGGTAGCTAGCAATTCGAGTTGCAGCGGCAGCTAGCAACCTAGTAAGAGACGATCATGTCCAATGTTAAAAAATATAAAAACCCATGACTCCTAAAAAAAAGTCAGATCAAAACAAAAGGTACGCCATTAGAACCGCCTTGTCCGAAACCCCTGTATAGTAAACTTTCTGTTATTTGGCTTGAACCTTAAGGGAAATATATATTGGCTTGAAAACCAAGAAAAGTGGCGGCTACTAAAATATTTCTGCCTAAACGGCATATTTTTTTCTTTTCTTTTTTTCTTTTCCACAGATAGCTTGGCACTGGAACTTCGTAGAGAGTTGTTCAATGGTTCATTTTAAAGGAAATTAATTGGGTTAAAAATCTTTTGTAACAAAAAAAAATTATTTCTAAAAGATAATAAATTTTAACACTAAAACTGCACTTTTTATGTCTTTTCATACTGCAATCTTTTCGAAGATATTTGATTTTTGTACATAAATCATAATCATATACAAGCGGTAAAATTTGAACCCAGGCCACGCTGCCTCTCCTGACTATATGATGGAGACCCGGATGTGAATCCGGGTTGAGGCAATAGCTAGCAGCCTAGTAAGAGACGATCAGTCCAATGCTAAGATATATAAAAACCCAGAACTCCTAAAAATAGAGTCAGATCAAAACAAAAGTACTTCATTAGAACCACCTTGTCTGAAACCCTACTAGATAAATAATTAATGTCATCATAGTTTTATTAGAGCTATAACGTGAATATAAAAACACTACATTATGTTGTTGTTTCTTAAGACGTCATGAAATAATATCATTACTCCATGACGTCATGAAATATCATTACACCATGACGTCATAATTACTATTTAAAAAGCGACATAGATGTAAATGGTCTCATTTATGATTACATAATAGTTAAATCAAAGCAAGCTACACGCAAAATAAAAAAACAGTACTACACAAAAAACAGAAATAGCATCTTGAAAAGAGAAAAGCAAAGGTATTCAACCGACCAGGCGTATTGAGAAGTAAAAATTGAGAGAGCCAAACAAAACATGAAGGAGCGTTATCCCAATGATGAAGTTTATAGAGAGGCAACAATTCATCAAGCTAGAGAAAAGATTAAGGAGCGTTATCACAATGATGAAGTTTATAGAGAGGCAACAATTCAGCAAGCTAGAGAAAAGATCAAGGAGCGTTATCACAATGATGAAGTTTATAGAGAGGCATCAATTCAGCAAGCTAGAGAAAAGATCAAGGAGCGTTATCACAATGATGAAGATTACAGAGAAGCAACAATTGAGCAGGCTAGACAAAAGATCAAGGAGCGTTATCACAATGATGAAGATTACCGAATCAAATATAAGAAAAAAGAAAAGCAAAGATATTCAACCGACCAGGTGTATCGAGAAGTAAAAATTGAGACAGTCAAACAAAAGAGCAAGGAACGGTATAATAATGATAAAGATTACTGAAACAAACATAAGAAAAAAAATTGCTACTAGAATAATGGGTAGATACTGGGGTGACAAAAGCTATAATGAAAGAATTAAATTCTCTGCGAGGTTGTACCGAAGAACGCATAAGGACAAAGGGAAAAATTACATTCAGAAATACAAGAAGATGGCAAAAATGCAGGCTGATCTTCGTAAATTCAGAAATATTTTACGCATGTTTAACCTGGATCACAAAAAGCATTCAAAATTACAGATCAAAATTTTCTTTGAAAGAGCGGATGCTGTTGAAAAGTCGGCTAGAAATGCTCTGGCAAAACTTCATAGCAATATCCTAAAGAAATGTTGTCAGTTTAATGAAAAGCTTCCAAGTATGGATTCGCAACTGCGGAACAGTTTATAGATGCAATTGAAAATATTCGACAACACAGTGAATATATGGTGGCGTACTTCTTAGAAAATTCGTGTATTAATTTTGGAAGGAGCAATTGCAGTTTATGTAGCAGCAATAAAAATACATATACAAGCATACATATCAACAGCGTTGGAAAACCAATGATTTTCAATTAGGGCGAAATTGAACCTGTTTTGGTTATTAGTATATGTCTTTGTAAGACTAATGATTTAGAAAAAAATCCTGGAACACCTCCTCAAGAAAAAAGTATTTCTAACTGTGTTTTAAACATTTCTTTTAGGTCTACTGAATATTTGGCAAAAATGCTCTGTGATGTAGAAGAAACTGTCCTAAAAAGTACAAGACAACTATTGAAAAATATTCTGAAACTAGATCTGACAAGGAGATTATGAGGGATGAAGTCACCTACAACAGTTTGAGCAAACATTCTAAAAAAAAAAAAAATTGGGCAGCCTGTTACCTGGCAATATCATCATGATATCTGCAAGCTCTATCCGACGGATATTGAATTATGTCAAATTCTTTTTGAAATCCTTGAAAATAATATAGCATTAAAATTTTCAACTGACAAAATGGTTAATTTCTACATTGACGGCTTGGATTATTGTGAAATCAATTACAGGGACACAAGAAAGCATGGGCATTCGTTATACTGTAGCCCAAATGAGGGGTGTCAGAGCTATTTGCGTTCTCTAAGGGCACTAGCTCCACATTTTCCTGTCTTGACCTGTTTCATTAATAGTGTATATAAGGCAGTTTCAAAATCTAAGATTATACAACATATTTATCTACTAAAAGTCGAGGGTTCCTACAAGGAACTAAGTCATTATTTAGAAGAAGTTTCAAGTAGACTCTTTCGTAATGTCAAGACGTCATCTATGGTGATAGCAATATTAGAGTTTCTGTAGATTAAAATACAATAATCCGGGTTGCAGCGGTAGCTAGCAACTTAGTAAGAGACGATCACGTCCAATGTTGAGAAATATAAATCCGGGTTGCAGCGGTAGCTAGCAACCTAGTAAGAGACGATCACCTCCAATGTTAAGAAATATAAAACCCCCAACTCCTAAAAAAAGAGTCAGATCAAAACAGAAAGTACACCATTAGAACCGCCTTGTCTGTAACCCCTATAAAGGAAACTTAGCGCTCTTTGGCTTGAATAACAAAGAAAATATATTGGCTTGAAAATGAAGAAAATTGACTTTAACCACGTTATTCTCCACAAACGGGATATTTTTTCTTTTTCGCTTGTTTTTCCTCCTCAAATAGCTGGGAACTGGAAAATCATAGAGAGCTGTATAACTTATTTTAAAGGAAATTGCAACATCTAGTCACTTTTGTAATTAAAAATAAAATACTTTTTAAAGTAGAATCAATTTTGTCAAAAAAATTGCATTTTTGATGTATTTTCATACTGCAGTCTTTTATATGTTGTAGTATAGTAAGAGCGACTCGTCTCAATAGTAAAACTTGCTACATCTAGTTCCTTCTGTAATTAAAGATAAAATATTTTTTAATAGTTCCGGTTTGCAGCGGTTTTACATTAAGGGACGATCATTGCAATAACAAACCATTGCAGACTTTGGACTTAGTTAGCTACTTGATTGTTTGAGGTTTGTCTCTTACTCTTCCAAAGAAAAAAAAGCCGTAGGCTTTTTCCTGTTTGTAATCATATAGCATAGAATATGGGTTGCAGCGGTAGCTAGCAACCTAGTAAGAGACGATTAGTGCAATGTTAAGAAATTCGTCCGGGTTGCAGCGGTAGCTAGCAACCTAGTAAGAGACGATCACGTCCAATGTTAAGAAATATAAAAACCCATAGCTCCTAAAAAAGGAATCAGATCCAAAAAAATAATACACCATTAGAATTACATTATAAGACGATCATTGGAATAACAAACCCTTGCTGACATTGGACTTGTTAGATATTTGATTGTTTGAAGTCTCTTACTCTTTCAATGAAGAAAAAGCCTGAGGCTTTTTCCTGTTTCACATTAAAAGAAGATCATTGGAATAACATACCACTGCATACATTGGAGTTAGTTAGCTAGTTGACTGCTTGAAGTTCGTTTCTTACTATTTCAAAGAAGAAAAAGCCGTGGGCTTTTTCCTGTTTATAATGATATAGCATAAAACGAAACCCAAGTTGTAACTGACGTCATACTGGTTGTTATGGTAAAGAACGAACTCTTGCCCTTAGTTACCTATGTCTTGTCAAATTAGCTTATTAATTTCGTCTGATTTTGCTTTAAAAGTAATTCCCACACCGGGGTTCAAACCCAAGCCAGATGCTTTAAAGCCAACTATCCTAAACAACTAGATCATATGAGATATGTATGATCCGGGTTGCAGCGGTAGCTAGCAACCTAGTAAGAGACGATCACGTCCAATGTTAAGAAATATAAAAACCCATAGTTCCTAAAAAAAGGAGTCAGATCAAATTCAAAAGTAAACCATTAGAACCGCCTTGTCCGAAACCCCTGTATAGTAAACTTTCTGTCCCTTGGCTTGAACAGCAAGGGAAATATATTGGCTTGAAAGTCAAGAAAAGTGGCAGCTACTACAACATTCTGCCTAAACGGGATATTTTTTTTTCTTTTTTTCTTTTGTATCCAGAGATAGCTTGGCACTGGAACATCGTAGAGAGTTGTTCAATGGCTCATTTTAAAGGAAATTAATTGGATTAAAAATCTATAGTAACTAAAATAATTTCTAAAAGAGAATAAATTTTTCCACCAAAAACTGAATTTTTGATGTCTTTTCACACTGCAGTCTTTTCAAAGATATTTGATTTTTGAAGCAATTAAACAGTTTGTGGTAAAGTTATATTAAAAGACGATCATTATAAGAACAAACCATTGCATAAATTGGACTTAGTTAGCTGCCTGATTCTTTGAGAGTCGTCTCTTACTAATCCAAAGAAGAAAATGCCGAAGGCTTTTTCCTGTTCATATTCTGAGTTGCGGTGGTATCTAGCAACCTAGTAAGAGACGATCACGTCCAATGTTAAGAAATATAAAAACCCATAATTCCTAAAAAAAGAGCCAGATCAGAACAAAAAGTATACCATTAGAACCGCCTTGTCCAAAATACCTGTATAGGAAACTTTCTGTACCTTGGCTTGAACATCAAGGTATAATAAAGAACGACCTCTTTTCTATGCTAAATTTTATAGGCCACTTAACTATAGTATAGGTTAGTACAGTTATATTTAAAGTCAATATATTAAAAATTATAATAAAGATTACATAAAGTATCGATGTGGTTCATTAAAAATTATATACCGGGAATCGAACCCGGACCTGCTACATCAAAGCCACCTATCCTACCCGCTAGACCATATGGGACTATATAACAGTATGATTTAAGAACCATATGCATATTATTATTTTATCATACCAATTATAATAAGGCCAAAACAAAATCGTCGACTTGCAACCTTACTTTTGACACATCAGTTAAATCTTCATCATCCGGGTTGCAGCGGTAGCTAGTTACATAAAGGATCGTTACTATAAATAGGATTTATTGAAGGCTGAATTACATATAGGATCGATGTAGTTCATTATAAATTAGCAGTAAGGAACCAACTTATCAAGATTACATGAAAAGAAGATCATTAGAATGATATACCACTGCATACATGGGACTTAGTTAGCTACTTGATTGCTTGAGGTACGTCTCTTACTATTTCAAAGAAGAAAAAGCCGCAGGCTTTTTTCTGTTTGTAATGATATAGCATAAAACGAAACGGTTGTTATAGTAAAGAACAAACTCTTGTCCTTAGTTATCTGTGTCTTGTCAAATTAGCTAATTAATTTCATATGATTTTGTTTTAAAAATAATTCCTACACTGGGATTCAAACCCAATACTGGTTGCTGCAGTAGCTAGCAACCTAGTAAGAGACGATCACGTCCAATGTTAAGAAATATAAAAACCCATAGTTCCTAAAAAAGGAGTCAGATCAAAACAAAAAGTACACCATTAGAACCGCCTTGTCCGAAACCCCTGTATAGGAAACTTTCTGTCCCTTGGCTTGAACAGCAAGGGAAATATATTGGCTTGAAAATCAAGAAAAGTGGCAGCTACTACAACATTCTGCCTAAACGGGATATTTTTTCTTTCTTCTTTTCCACAAATAGCTTGGCACTGGAACATCGTAGAGAGTTGTTAAATGGCTCATTTTAAAGGAAATCTCTAGATCTAGCAACTTTTGCACTTAATTTTCTTTTTCAATTAATTATTTTTTACGAAAAACTTAATTTTTTATATACAGTATTGACCAATGACGTCATAGTCGTTGGATGTAGTTAGTATTACATAATTATAATTACCGATTATCTACTAATAACCATATATGACGTAATAAGTGACTTGACGTAATATCTAAAACCTATTGTGTACTAATAACCATATATGACTTAATGAGCGACGTGACGTAAAAATTGAAAAAATTAATTTTTATTTTATTTTCGTTTTTAGTTCAGAATCGCTAAAGTTATAAACTGCAAAAATATTTATGGTGTCTGAACAATAGTTTTAATTTTTTAATTTAGACTAGAAAAATACCTGAAAATTTAAAAATTAGTTTAATTTTTTGTTAGGTTCTTGATACTTGATACGGGACATAAAAATTCAACTAATGATTACATAATGGTTTCAATCAAGCAAGCTACACGCAAGTTAAAAAAAGAGTACTACCAAAAAAACAGAGATAGCATCTTGAAAAGAGAAAAGCAAAGGTATTCAACCGACCAGGCGTATCGAGATGCGAAAATTGATAGTGACAAACAGCGTTATTATAATGATGTAGTTTATAGACATGCGAAAATTGATTTATAATAAAGAACGACCTCTTACCTATACTAAATTTTATAAGCAACTTAATTATAGTATAGGTTAGTAATTCAACAGATAGCATGGCACTGCAATATTGTAGAGAGTTGTTCAATGGCTCATTTTGAAGGAAATTAATGGGGTTAAAAACATTTTGTAATTAAAACAAATTGTTTTTATTACATTAAGAAATTTTATATGTTCCATAAGAAATCATCATAAGTAAAAATTTCCCATATAGAAATTGAACTCAAGCCTACTGGGTGAGAGCTATCCCAACCTCTAGACCATATAGGATATATTAAAATATCCGATTAATGAAGTTTATGTTAAAGATTATAGTAAGGAACAAACTTCCAGCCCAAAGTAAAAATAAAAGATTATAGTTTTCTGTCAAAATCCGGGTTGCAGCGGTAGCTAGCAACCTAGTAAGAGACGATCACGTCCAATGTTAAGATTTAATGTTAACAGCATTTTTTTTCTTTTTTTTCTTTTCCACAGATAAGTTGGCACTGGAACATCGTAGAGAATCCGGGTTGCAGCGGTAGCTAGCAACCTAGTAAGAGACGATCACGTCCAATGTTAAGAAATATAAAAACCCATAGTTCTCAAAAAAAGAGTCAGATCAAAACAAAAAGTACACCATTAGAACCGCCTTGTCCGAAACCCCTGCATAGTAAAATTTCTATCCCTTGGCTTGAACAGCAAGGGAAATATATTGGCTTGAAAATCAAGAAAAGTGGCAGCTACTACAACATTCTGCCTAAACGGGATATTTTTTTCTTTTTTTTCTTTTTTTTTCTTTTTTCTTTTCCACAGATAGCTTGGCACTGGAACATCGTAAAGGGTTGTTCAATAGCGCATTTTAAAGGAAATTAATTGGGTTAAAAATCTATAGTAACTAAAATAAATTATTTCTAAAAGAGAATAAATTTTTCCACCAAAAACTGCATTTTTGATGTCTTTTCACACTGCAGTCTTTCAAACATAATCGTATACCAGCGGTAAGAATTGAACCCACGCCTCTGAAGAGACTGGTGGCTAACACCAGTGCCTTGGACCACTCGGCCAGGCTGCCTCTCATAAATAAATATATATGTGAATTTGGGTTGCAGCAGTAGCTAGCAACCTAGTAATAGACGATCAGTCCAATGCTAAGAAATATAAAAACCCAAAACTCCTAAAAATAGAGTCAGATCAAAACAAAAGTACATCATTAGAAATACCTTGTCTGAAACCCTACTAGATAAATAATGAACGTCATCATAGTTTTATATTAGAGCTATGACGTGAATAGAGTGACGTCATAATTAGTATATAAGGAAAGTCAAAACTGAAAATTCTCTCATTCTTGATTAGAATAATGGTTACATCGAAGCAAGCTATACGCAATTTGAAGAAAGAGTACTACACAAACAACAGAGCTAGTATCTTGAAAAGAGAAAAGCAAAGGTATTCAACCGACCAGGCGTATCGAGAAGTAAAAATTGAGAGAGCAAAACAAAGGTATTCAACTGACAAGGCGTATCGAGAAGTAAAAATTGAGAGAGCAAAAGAAAACAGCAAGATGTGTTATCACAATATACAATAAAGAACGACACCTTGCCCATGTTAACTAAAACATAAATAGGGATTATGTAATTTCCAATAGTATCATGGCTGTAGAGATGGCTGAAACCTAGTTACAATAAAAAACGATCATTGGAATAACAAAAATTGAATACCTTTGGAATTAGCTAGCTACTTGATTATTTGAGACTCGTCTCTTACTATTTAAAAGAAGAAAAAGCCGTAGGCTTTTTCCTGTGTGTAATCAGTTTATTATCATAGGCAGCGCGCTAGCACTGCCTGAGTAAAGAACGATGTGGGCACAATGTGTTTTTTTTCCGGGTTGCAGCGATAGCTAGCAACCTTGTAAGAGACGATCACGTCCAATGTTAAGAAATATAAAAACCCATAGTTCCTAACAAAGCAGTCAGATCAAAACAAAAAGTACACCATTAGAACCGCCTTGTCCGAAACCGCTGTATAGGAAACTTTCTGTCCCTTGGCTTGAACAGCAAGGGAAATATATTGGCTTGAAAATCAAGAAAATTGACTTTAACC
The DNA here is from genome assembly GCF_049724085.1 of Artemia sp. Qi Xiang Cuo. Classification (NCBI taxonomy): domain Eukaryota; kingdom Metazoa; phylum Arthropoda; class Branchiopoda; order Anostraca; family Artemiidae; genus Artemia; species Artemia sp. Qi Xiang Cuo. The sequence continues at coordinate 49,331,395 of NC_142797.1, read as the reverse complement.
ACGTTATTCTCCCCAAACGGGATATTTTTTTCTCTTTTCTTTTTTTTTCTTTTCCACAGATAGTTTGGCACTGGAACATCGTAGAGCGTTGTTCAATAGCTCATTTTAAAGGAAATTAATTGGGTTAAAAATCTATAGTAACTAAAATAAATTATTTCTAAAAGAGAATAAATTTTTCCATCAAAAACTTCATTTTTGATGTCTTTTCACACTGCAGTCTTTCAAACATAATCGTATACCAGCGGTAAGATTTGAACCCACGCCTCCGAAGAGACTGGTGGCTAACACCAGTGTCTTGGACCACTCGGCCAGGCTGCCTCTTATAAATAAATATATATGTGAATTTGGGTTGCAGCAGTAGCTAGCAACCTAGTAAGAGACGATCAGTCCCATGCTAAGAAATATAACAAAACTCCTAAAAATAGAGTAAGATCAAAATCCGGGTTGCAGCGGTAGCTAGCAACCTAGTAAGAGACGATCACGTCCAATGTTAAGAAATATAAAAACCCATAGTTCTTAAAAAAAGTACATTAAAAGACGATCATTGGAATAAAAGATTATTGCATACATTGGACTTAGTTAGCTACTTGATCGTTTGAGGTTCGTCTCTTACTATTTCAAAGAAGAAAAAGCCGTAGGCTTTTTCCTGTTTGTAATATCCGGGTTGCAGCGGTAGCTAGCAACCTAGTAAGAGACGATCACGTCAAATGTTAATCCGGGTTGCAGCGGTAGCTAGCAACCTAGTAAGAGACGATCACGTCCAATGTTAAGAAATATAAAAACCCATAGTTCCTAAAAAAGGAGTCAGATCAAAACAAAAAGTACACCATTAGAATCGCCTTGTCCGAAACCCCTGTATAGGAAACTTTCCGTCCCTTGGCTTGAACAGCAATGGAAATATATTGGCTTGAAAATCAAGAAAATTGACTTTAACCACGTTATTCTCGTCAAAAGGGATATTTTTTTCTTTTTTTTGTATCCAGAGATAGCTTGGCACTGGAACATCGTAGAGGGTTGTTCAATAGCTCATTTTAAAGGAAATTAATTGGGTTAAAAATCTATAGTAACTAAAATAAATTATTTCTAAAAGAGAATAAATTTTTCCAATAAAAACTGTATTTTTGATGCAGTGACGTCATAATTACTATATAAGATCATCATAGTTTTATATTAGAGCTATGACGTGAATAGAGTGACGTCATAATTAGTATATAAGGAAAGTCAAAACTGAAAATTCTCTCATTCTTGATTAGAATAATGGTTAGATCAAAGTCTAGTAAGAGACGATCAGTCCAATGCTAAGAAATGTAACAAAACTCCTAAAAATAGAGTCAGATCAAAACAAAAGTACATCATTAGAATTACCTTGTCTGAAACCCTACTAGATAAATATTGAATGTCGTCATAGTTTTATATTAGAGCTATGACGTGAATAGAAAAACACGAAATGATATTGTTGTTTCTGAAGACGTCATGAAATAATATCATTGCGCTATGACGTCAATAAAATCATTACGCTGTGACGTCATAATTACTATATAAGAAGCGTCAGAACTGTAAATGTTCACATTCATAATTAAATAATGGTTTCAATCAAGCAAGCTGCACTCAAGTTAAAAAAAACAGTACTACACAAACAACAGAGATAGTATCTTGAAAAGAAAAAAGCAAAGGTATTCAACCGACCAGGCGTATCGAGAAGTAATCAAACAAAACAGAAATATGTGTTATCACAATGATGAAGATTATAGACATGCAAAAATTGAGACAGCCAAACAAAAGATCAAGGAACGGTATGGTAATGATGAAGATTACAGAGAAGCAACAATTGAGCAGGCTAGACAAAAGAGCAAGGAACGGTATGATAATGATGAATATTACAGAGAAGCAAGAATTGAGCAGGCTAGAAAAAAGATCAAGGAGCGTTATCACTCCGTTCCTTGCTCAAGATCAAGATCAAGGAGCGTAAAAGTATTCAAAATTACAGATTAAAATTCTCTTTGAAAGAGCGGATGCTGTTGAAAAGTCGGCTAGAAATGCTTTGGCAAAGCTTCATAGTAATATCCAAAAGAAATGTTGTCAGTTTAATGAAAAGCTTCCAAGGTATGGATTGGCAACTGCGGAACAGTTTATAGATGCAATGGAAAATGTTCGACAACACAGTGAATATACGGAGGCGTACTTTTTAGAAAATTCGTATATTAATTTTGGAAGGAGCAATTGCAGTTTATGTAGCAGCAATAAAAATATATATACAAGCATACCTATCAACAGCGAAGGAAAAGCAATGTTTTTCAATTATGGCGAAAACGAGCCTGTTAGGGTTATTAGTAAATGTGTTTGTAAGACTAATGATTTAGAACAAATTCCTGGAACACCGACTCAAGAAAAAAGCATTTCTAACTGTGTTTTAAACAGTTCGTTTAGTTCTACTGAATATTTGGCAAAAAATTATCTGTGTAGTATAACAAACTGTCCTGAAAAGTACGAGACAACTATTGAAAAATGCTCTAAAACTAGATCTGACAAGGAAATTATGATGACTGAAGTCACCTATAACAATCTGAGTAAACATTCAAAACCAAAAATTGGGCAGCAGGTTACTTGGCAATGTCACCCTGATATCTGCAAGCTCTATCCGACGGATATTGAATTATGTCAAATCCTTTTTGATATCCTTGAAAATAATATAGCATTAAAATTTTCAACTCACAAAGTGGTTAATTTCTACCTTGGCGGCTTGGATTATTGTAAAATCAATTACAGGGACACAAGAAAGCATGGGCATTCGTTATACTGTAGCCCAAATGAGGGATGTCAGAGCTATTTGCGTTCTCTAAGGGCACTAGCTCCACATTTTCCTGTCTTGAACTGTTTCATTAATAGCGTATATAAGGCAGTATCAAAATGTAAGATTATACAACATATTAATCTACTAAAAGTCGAGGGCTCGTACAAGGAACTAAGTCATTACATAGAAGAAGTGTCAAGTAGACTCTGTCGTAATAATAGTCAAGACTTCATTTACGGTGATAGCAATATTAGAGTTTCTGTGGATGAAAATACAATAATAAAATTATTTGGTGAGAGCCTTGATAAGGTAGCTAACATTAGGGATGTATACCCCACAATGCATTGTGACAGTTGTGAGCAGATAAAGACAAAATACCAATTGAAGAGTCTAAGATCCCTTTCAAATAAGAAAGGTTTTGATGTAATGATGGCCACGATTTTAGAACACTTTATAATAAAGAACGACCTCTTGGCTATACTAAATGCAGCGGTAGCTAGCAACCTAGTAAGAGACGATCACGTCCAATGTTAAGAAATATAAAAACCCATAGTTCCTAACAGAGGAGTCAGATCAAAACAAAAAGTACACCATTAGAACCACCTTGTCCGAAATCCCTGTATAGGAAACTTTCAGTCCCTTGGCTTGAACAGCAAGGAAAATATATTGGCTTGAAAATCAAGAAAAGAGGCAGCTACTACAACATTCTGCCTAAACGGGATGTTTTTTTTCTTTTTTTTTCTTTTTTCTTTCTTTTCCACAGATAGCTTGGCACTGGAACATCGTAGAGAGTTGTTAAATAGCTCATTTTAAAGGAATTACATAAAGGACGACTATAGCTCATCATAAATGGTGTTTGTCAATTATTCGGGTTGCAGCGGTAGCTAGCAATCTAGTCTGGGTTGCAGCGGTAGCTAGCAACCTAGTAAGAGACGATCACGTCCAATTTTACGAAATATGAAAACTCATAGTTCCTAAAACAGGAGTCAGATCAAATCAAAAAGTACACAATTAGAACCGCATTGTCCGAAACCCTGTATAGGAAACTTTCATTCCCTTGGCTTGAACAGCAAAGGAAATATATTGGCTTGAAAATCAAGAAAATTACATTAAAATACGATCATTGGAATAACATACCACTGCATACATTGAACTTAGATAGCTACTTGATTGCTTGAGGATCATCTCTTACTATTTCAAAGAAGAAAAAGCCTTAGGCTTTTTCCTGTTTGTAATGATATAGCATAAAAATAAACCCAAGTTTTAACTGACGTTTTCTTTCCGATCACGCTCAATATTAATTTACATCCGGGTTGCAGCGGTAGCTAGCAACCTAGTAAGAAACGATCACGTCCAATGTTAAGAAATATAAAAACTCATAGTTCCTAACAGAGGAATCAGATCAAAACAAAAAGTACACCATTAGAACTGCCTTGTCCGAAATCCCTGTATAGGAAACTTTCTGTCCCTTGGCTTGAACAGCAAGGGAAATATATTGGCTTGAAAATCAAGAAAAGTGGCAGCTACTACAGCATTCTGCCTAAACGGGATATTTTTTTCTTTTTTTCTTTTTTCTTTCTCTTCCACAGATAGCTTGGCACTGGAACATCGTAGAGAGTTGTTCAATAGCTCATTTTAAGGGAATTACATAAAGGATGATTATAGCTCATCATAAATGGTGTTTGTCAATTATCCAGGTTGCGGCGGTAGCTTGCAACCTAGTTTGGGTTGCAGTGGTAGCTAGCAACCTAGTAAGAGACGATCACGTCCAATTTTACGAAATATAAAAACTCATAGTTCCTAAAACAGGAGTCAGAGCAAAACAAAAAGTACACAATTAGAACCGCATTGTCCGAAACCCTGTATAGGAAACTTTCATTCCCTTGGCTTGAACAGCAAAGGAAATATATTGGCTTGAAAATCAAGAAAATTATATTAAAATACGATCATTGGAATAACATACCACTGCATACATTGAACTTAGATAGCTACTTGATTGCTTGAGGATCATCTCTTACTATTTCAAAGAAGAAAAAGCCTTAGGCTTTTTCCTGTTTGTAATGATATAGCATAAAAATAAACCCAAGTTGTAATTGACGTTTTCTTTCTTATCACGCTCAATATTAATTTACATCCGGGTTGCAGCGGTAGCTAGCAACCTAGTAAGAGACGATCACGTCCAATGTTAAGAAATACAAAAACCCAGAGTTCCTAACAGAGGAATCAGATCAAAACAAAAAGTACACCATTAGAACTGCCTTGTCCGAAACCCCTGTATAGGAAACTTTCTGTACCTTGGCTTGAACAGCAAGGGAAATATATTGGCTTGAAAATCAATAAAAGTGGCAGCTACTACAACATTCTGCCTAAACGGGATATTTTTTTCTTTCTTCTTTTCCACAGATAGCTTGGCTCTGGAACATCGTAGAGAGTTGTTCAATGGCTCATTTTAATGGAAATCTCTAGATCTAGCAAGTGTTGCACTTAATTTTTTTTTCAATTAATTATTTTTTACGAAAAACTTTATTTTTTATATACAATATTGACCAATGACGTCATAGCCGTTGGATGTAGTTAGTATTACATAATTAATCTACTAATAACCATATATGACGTAATAAGTGACATGACGTAATATCTAAAACCTATTGTGTACTAATAACCATATATGACTTAATGGGCGACGTGACGTAAAAATTGAAAAAATTAATTTTTATTTTATTTTCGTTTTTAGTTCAGAATCGCTAAAATTATAAACAGCAAAAATATTTATGGTATCTGAGCAATAGTTTTAATCTTTTAATTTAGACTAGAAAAATAACGAAAAATTTAAAATTAGTTTAATTTTTTTTAGGTTCTTGGTACTTGATACGGGACATAAAATCCGGGTTGCAGCGGTTGCTAGCAACCTAGTAAGAGACGATCACGTCCAATGTTAAGAAATATAAAAACCCATAGTTCCTAAAAAAGGAGTCAGATCAAATTCAAAAGTACACCATTAGAACCGCCTTGTTCGAAACCCCTGTATAGTAAACTTTCTGTCCCTTAGCTTGAACAGCAAGGGAAATATATTGGCTTGAAAATCAAGAAAAGTGGCAGCTACTACAACATTCTGCCTAAACAGGATATTTTTTCCTTTTTTTTCTTCTTTTATATCCAGAGATAGCTTGGCACTGGAACATCGTAGAGGGTTGTTCAAAAGCTCATTTTAAAGGAAATTAATTGGGTTGAAACCTTTTGTAACTAAAATATATTATTTCTAAAAGAGAATAAATTTTTTTTTACAGTAAAGAACGATCTCTCGCCAATAGTAACTGATATATGGTGGCTCCAGGGGTAGCTACAAGTACACAAAAGGATCGATATGGTTCATCGTAAATGCAGAATATTTAAGTTTCATCAGATATAATTTCATGATCAAGATTGATCATTGACGTCATTATCATAGGTATTACCCAGATTGTCTCTTACTATTCCAGTTAAGAAAAAGCCATAGGCTTTTTCCTGTTTGTAATTTCACAGTATCCGGGTTGCAGCGGTAGCTAGCAACCTAGTAAGAGACGATCACGTCCAATGTTAAGAAATTTCCGGGTTGCAGCGGTAGCTAGCAACATAGTAAGAGACGATCACGTCCAATGTTAAGAAATATAAAAACCCATAGTTCCTAACAGAGGGATCAGATCAAAACAAAAAGTAAACCATTAGAACCGCCTTGTCCGAAACCCCTAAATAGGAAACTTTCTGTCCCTTGGCTTGAACAGCAAGGGAAATATATTGGCTTGAAAATCAAGAAAAGTGGCAGCTACTACAGCATTCTGCCTAAACGATATATTTTTTTCTTTCTTCTTTTCCATAGATAGCTTGGCACTGGAACATCGTAGAGAGTTGTTCAATGGCTCATTTTAAAGGAAATCTCTAGATCTAGCAACTTTTGCACTTCATTTTTTTTAAATTAATTATTTTTTACGAAAAAATTAATTTCTTATATACAATATTGATCAATGACGTCATAGTCGTTGGATGTAGTTAGTATTACATTATAATGAGGAACGACCTCTTGCCTATACTAAATTTCATGCGCCACTTAATTATAGTATAGGTTAGTAATTCCACAGATAGCTTGGCACTGGAGCATCGTAGAGATTTGTTCAATGGCTCATTTTAAAGAAAATTAACGGGGTTAAAAACCTTTTGTAAGTACCGGGTCGCTCCTTACTTAAAGTTCGTTACCACGAACTATCTGATCATAATCGTATACCAGCGGTAAGATTTAAACCCACGCCTCCAAAGAGACTGGTGGCTAACACCAGTGCCATGGACCACTCGGCCACGCTGCCTTTCATAACTATATGTGTGAATCCGGGTTGCAGCGGTAGATAGCAACCTAGTAAGAAACGATAATGTCCAATGTTAAAAAATATAAAAACCCATAACTCCTAAGGAGAAAAGAGTCAGATCAAAACAAAGCGTACACCAGTAGAACCGCCTTGTCCGAAAACCCTATATAGGAAACTTTCTGTCCCTTGGCTTGAACAGCAAGGGAAATATATTGGCTTGAAAATCAGGAAAAGTGGCAGCTACTACAACATTCTGCCTAAATGGGATATTTTTTTTCTTTTTATTTTTGCTTCCACAGTAAGTTACATTAAAAGGTGATCATTGGATCCGGGTTGCAGCGGTAGCTAGCAACCTAGTAAGAGACGATCACGTCCAATTTTAAGAAATATAAAAACCCATAGTTCCTAAAAAAGGAGTCAGATCAAAACAAAAAGTACACCATTAGAACTGCCTTATCCGAAACCCCTGTATAGTAAATTTTCTGTTCCTTGGCTTGAACAGCAAGGGAAATATATTGCCTTGAAAATCAATAAAAGTGGCAGCTACTACAACATTCTGCCTAAATTTTTTTTTCTTTGTATCCAGAGATAGCTTGGCACTGGAACATCGTAGATAGTTGTTCAATGGTTCATTTTAAAGGAAATTAATTGGGTTAAAAATCTATAGTAACTAAAATAAATTATTTATAAAAGAGAATAAATTTTTCCTCCAAAAACTGCATTTTTGATGTCTTTTCACAAAGCAGTCTTTCAAACATAATCGTATACCAGCGGTAAGATTTGAACCCACGCCTCCGAAGAGACTGGTGGCTAACACCAGTTCCTTGGACCAGTCGGCCAGGCTGCCTCTCATAAATAAATATACATGTGAATTTGGGTTGCAGCAGTATTTATAATAAAGAACGACTTATTGCCTATACTAAATTTTATACACCACTTAATTATAGTATAGGTTAGTAATTCCACAGATAACTTGGCACTTGAACATCGTAGAGAGTTGTTCAACGGCTCATTTTAAACATATTTCATATTAAAGATTGATCAATGTCATAATTAAGAGGGAATTCCTTACCAACAGGAGTTTTTTGGTCACCTTGACTCTCTCTTATTTTACAACTGTTCCCATTATAGTCTTCTTGAAAATATAAATCATAATAAAGATCGAACTCTTCCCTATACTAACTAGCATACGCAAATTCACTATAGTTAAGATTACAGTATTTATATTATACATCATTATAAATTATAAAAGGTTCAAATGTGCGAAGTATAATAAAGATCGAACTCTTCCCTATACTAACTTGCATACGCAACTTCACTATAGTTAAGATTACAGTATTTATATTATACATCATTATAAATTATAAAAGGTTCAAATGTTTGAAGATTATAGAGTTAAAAATTTTCCCACACCGGGAATCGAACACGAGCCTGTTAAGTGAAAGTTAACTACCCTAGCCACTAGACCATATGGAACCATAAAAAAGTATGATTTAAGAGCCATATGCATATTATTATTTCACCTCCGTGTTGCAGCGGTAGCTAGCAACCTAGTAAGAGACGATCACGTCCAATGTTAAGAAATATAAAAGCCCATAGTTCCTAACAAAGGAGTCAGATCAAAACAAAAAGTACACCATTAGAACCGCCTTGTCTGAAACCCCTGTATAGGAAACTTTCTGTCCCTTGGCTTGAACAGCAAGGGAAATATATTGTCTTGAAAATCAAGAAAATTGACTTGAACCACGTTATTCTCCACAAACGGGATATTTTTTTCTTTTTTTCTTTTTTTCTTTTTTTGTATCCAGAGATAGCTTGGCAATGGAACATCGTAGAGGGTTGTTCAATAGCTCATTTTAAAGGAAATTAATTGGGTTAAAAATCTATAGTAACTAAAATTAATTATTTCTAAAAGAGAATAAATTTTTCCACCAAAAACTGCATTTTTGATGTCTTTTCACACTGCAGTCTTTCAAACATAATCGTATACCAGCGGTAAGATTTGAACCCACGCCTCCGAAGAGACTGGTGGGTAACACGAGTGCCTTGGACCACTCCAAAAACTGCATTTTGATGTCTTTTCACACTGCAGTCTTTCAAACATAATCGTATACCAGCGGTAAGAATTGAACCCACGCCTCTGAAGAGACTGGTGGCTAACACCAGTGCCTTGGACCACTCGGCCAGGCTGCCTCTCATAAATAAATATATATGTGAATTTGGGTTGCAGCAGTAGCTAGCAACCTAGTAATAGACGATCAGTCCAATGCTAAGAAATATAAAAACCCAAAACTCCTAAAAATAGAGTAAGATCAAAACAAAAGTACATCATTAGAAATACCTTGTCTGAAACCCTACTAGATAAATAATGAACTGCATCATAGTTTTATATTAGAGCTATGACGTGAATAGATTGAAGTCATAATTATTATATAAGTAAAGTCAAAACTGAAAATTCTCTCATTCTTTATTATAATAATGTTTATATAAAAGCAGTCTATACGAAAGTTGAAGAAAGAGTACTACACAAACAACAGAGATAGTAACTTGAAAAGAAAAAAGCAAAGGTATTCAACCGACCAGGTGTATCGAGAAGTAATAATTGAGAGAGCAAAACATTATAATAAAGAACGACCTCTTGCCTATACTAAATTTTATACGCCACTTAATTATAGTATAGGTTAGTAATTCAATAGATAGCTTGGTACTGGAACATCGTAGAGAGTTGTTCAATGGCTCATTTTAAAGAAAATTAATGGGGTTAAAAACTTCTTGTAGTTAAAACAAATTATTTTTATTATTACATAAAGGACCGATAGAGTTCATCATATATGGTGTTTGTCAATACGGTTTTTCTTATATAATTATCCATTATTATATAAAATGCAGGAATTTTTGGGGGGGCTTTAACAAAAAATTCATTCGTTAATCCGGGTTGCAGCGGTAGCTAGCAACCTAGTAAGAGACGATCACGTCCAATGTTAAGAAATATAAAAACCCATAGTTCCTAACAAAGGAGTCAGATCAAAACAAAAAGTACACCATTAGAACCGCCTTGTCCGAAACCCCTGTATAGGAAACTTTCTGTCCCTTGGCTTGAACAGCAATGGAAATATATTGGCTTGAAAATCAAGAAAATTGACTTTAACCACGTTATTCTCGTCAAAAGGGATATTTTTTTCTTTTTTTTGTATCCAGAGATAGCTTGGCACTGGAACATCGTAGAGGGTTGTTCAATAGCTCATTTTAAAGGAAATTAATTGGGTTAAAAATCAATAGTAACTAAAATAAATTATTTCTAAAAGAGAATAAATTTTTCCAATAAAAACTGTATTTTTGATGCAGTGACGTCATAATTACTATATAAGATCATCATAGTTTTATATTAGAGCTATGACGTGAATAGAGTGACGTCATAATTAGTATATAAGGAAAGTCAAAACTGAAAATTCTCTCATTCTTGATTAGAATAATGGTTAGATCAAAGCAGGCTATACGCAAGTTGAAGAAAGAGTACTACACAAACAACAGAGATAGTAACTTGAAAAGAAAAGAGCAAAGGTATTCAACCGACCAGGTGTATCGAGAAGTAATAATTGAGAGAGCAAAAAAAAGGTATTCAACCGACCAGGCGTATCGAGAAGTAATAATTGAGAGAGCAAAAGAACGGTATGGTAATGATGAACATTGCAGAGAAGCAAGAATTGAGCAGGCTAGACAAAAGAGCAGGGAACGGTATGATAATGATGAAGATTACCGAAACAAACATAAGAAAATATAATAAAGAACGACCTCTTACCTATATTAATTTATATTCTTTATAAATTATATAAATTAATATTCTTATTAGCTTGTGTAAACTGCAAAAATATCCATGGTATCTGAGCAGTAGTTTGAATATTTCAATACAAGCTAGAAAAATACCTTAAAATGTTAAAATTAGTTTTATTTTTGGTTAGGTTCTAACTACCCGATGTGGGATTGACTATGTAGTTTCAAACCAAAAAATTCCATTTTTTAATATATCTTATTTTTCAGTTTAGAATCGCTAAAGTTATTATGTAAACTGCAAAAATATTTATGATATCTGAGCAATAATTTTAATCTTTTCATTCAAACTAACAAAATACCTGAAAATTTAAAAATTAGTTTTACTTTTTGTTAGGTTATGGATATTTGATACGAATCATAAGAAGTGTTATGAGTTTAAATAAAGTATTATGACGAGTCATAAGAAGCGAGTTAGTACAAAAAACAGAGACAACATCTTGAAAAATGAAATAGTAGAGATGAAAACACAACGACCTTTTGCCTATACTAGATAAATGCTTACGCAAAGAAGATAATAAAGACGCCTACTATTCTTCTTAAAAGATACAGTAAAGAACAAGCCTTAGCCCATAGTAGCAGAAATAAGAATATCTAGGTTGCAGTGGTTACATTAAAGAACGAACTGTAGTCCATAGTAACTGAAGTGTTATAAGGAATAAAACAGTTTACGGTTACGAACTGTAAGTAAGAGGCGACCCGGCTCAATAGTAACCGAAACTCTAAAAAATGGAATTTTGATACCAATAGATACATAAAAAATAGGATTTTTATAATATATAAGCTTCACCACGTTTTTAAAATCATAAAGTTAAGCCTATACTAACTGAAATTTTTAATATAATATACATTAAAAGACGGTCATTGGAATAAAAAAATTATTGCATACATTGGACTTAGTTAGCTACTTGATCGAGTGAGGTTCGTCTCTTACTATTTCAAAAAAGAAAAAACCGTAGGCTTTTTCCTGCTTTAAGATGCTTTAAGAATGATGAGTAAGGGTAAATTTGATGAAACTTAAATATTTAAAACCAGCATAAGAATCCAATTCTTTTCATGTTTCTATTGATATTAATATTCCATTTTTAGAGTTTCGGTTACTATTGAGACGGGTCGCTCTTACTACACAGTTCGTTGCCACGAACTGGTTGATTACAAATAGGAAAAATCCTATAGCTTTTTCTTAATTGGAATACTAAGAGACGGCCTGGCTACAACCTACGATTATGACAACATTGACTAAACTTTAACATACAACAAAAGTACGAAGAACAATAGGGAAATCTTTTTGCAAGACAGTGAAGATAATTTGAATGAATATTTCGGCCCTATGTCCAAGGGCCGTCATCAGCAAGACAAAAATATATGAAAGATAAAAGACTCGCAACAACATGCAACCAATAAAACCAAAAATTAAAAATTTTTCAAAGCAGTCCTTAATATTACTATTAAGTTTTGCGAAAGCATTTCTAGCCGACTTTTCAACAAAAACCACTCTTTCAGAGAGAATTTTAATCTGTAATTTTGAATATTTTCCGTAATCCCGGTAAAACAGTCGTAAAATGTTTCTTAATTTACAAAGATCAGCCTGCATTGTTGCCATCTTTTTGGACTTCTATAATAAAGAACGACCTCTTGCCTGTACTAAATTTTATAGGCCACTTAACTATAGTATAGGTTGGTAAAGTTTACATAATTATAATAAAGAACGAATATTCTACCGATTGTCTACTAATAACCATATATGCCGTAATAAGTGACATGACGTAACATCTAACAAATATTGTGTACTAATAACCATATATGACGTAATGAGGGACGTGATGTAAAAATTGAAATATGAATTTTTATTATAATTTTTGTTTTTTACATTAAAGAACGAACTGTAGTCCATAGTAACTGAAGTGTTATAAGGAATAAAACAGTTTACGGTTAAGAACTGTAAGTAAGAGGCGACCCGGCTCAATAGTAACCGAAACTCTAAAAAATGGAATTTTGATACCAATAGATACATAAAAAAAAGGATTTTTATAATATATAAGCTTCACCAAGTTTTTAAAATCATCAAGTTAAGCCTATACTAACTGAAATTTTTAATATAATACACATTAAAAGACGGTCATTGGAATAAAAAATTATTGCATACATTGGACTTAGTTAGCTACTTGATCGAGTGAGGTTCGTCTCTTACTATTTCAAAAAAGAAAAAACCGTAGGCTTTTTCCTGCTTTAAGATGCTTTAAGAATGATGAGTAAGAGTAAATTTGATGAAACTTAAATATTTAAAATCAGCATAAGAATCCAATTCTGTTCATGTTTCTACTGATATTAATATTCCATTTTTAGAGTTTCGGTTACTATTGAGACGGGTCGCTCTTACTACACAGTTCGTTGCCACGAACTGGTTGATTACAAATAGGAAAAATCCTATAGCTTTTTCTTAATTGGAATACTAAGAGACGGCCTGGCTACAACCTACGATTATGACAACATTGACTAAACTTTAACAAACAACAAAAGGACGAAGAACAATAGGGAAATCTTTTTTGTAAGACAGTGAAGATAATTTGAATGAATGTTTCGGCCCTATGTCCAAGAGCCGTCCTCAGCAAGACAAAAATATATGAAAGAAAAAAGACTCACAACAACATGCAACCAATAAAACCAAAAATTAAAAATTTTTCAAAGCAGTCCTAGCATCCTTACTTCAGCGAAGTTTTCGGGTTGCTAGCTACCGCTGCAACCCGAAAAAATAAAATTATTTTATTTAAAAATTTCAGGAATTATTCTAGTTTCAGTTAACAAATTAATTTTTTGTTAAAACCCCCCAAAAATTACTGCATTTTACATAATAAAGGACAATTATATAAAAAAAACTGTAAAGACAAACACCATTTATGAAGAACTATATCAGTACATTATGTAATTTATGTAATCCAGTACCAAGCTCGATCTTTACTATGAACTAAGTCCAATGTATGCAATAATTTTTTATTCCAATGATCGTCTTTTAATGTATAAAATTGCTATAAAGTTCGTTAAAACGATCTGATAGACAATACTGATGGTTAGAGTTTGGTCTTTAAGTTATCATATACTGTTAAAATTCTTTCTTGTATGAACATTTCTTGGTGTAGTGGTTAGCACTTAAGACTTTGAATCCTGTGTGTCTCGTCTCTTACTATTTAAAAGAAGAAAAAGCCGTAGGCTTTTTCCTGTTTGTATCCGGGTTGCAGCGGTAGCTATCAACCTAGTAAGAGACGATCACGTCCAATGTTAAGAAATATAAAAACCCATATCTCCTAAAAAAGTCAGATCAAAACAAAAAGTACACCATTAGAACCGCCTTGTCCGAAAACCCTTTATAGGAAACTTTCTGTCCCTTGGCTTGAACAGCAAGAGAAATATATTGGCTTGAAAATCAAGTTTACAATAAAGAACGACACCTAGCCCATGTTAACTGAAACTTAAATAGGGATTCTGTAATTTCCATCAGTATCATGGCTGCAGAGGTGTCCGAAACCTAGTAAGATCAAACCATTACAGTAAAGAACATTTCATGTTAAAGATTTATCATTGATGCCATAATCTTAGTTTGTAGCCAGGTCGTCTCTTACTATTCCAAAAAAGAAAAAGCCGTAGGCTTTTTCCTGTTTGTAATATAGTAAAGAATGTTACAATAAAGAATGACACATAGCCCATGTTAACTGAAACACCAATAGGGATTATGTTACAATAATTATATAAAGGAATTAGAACCGCCTTGTTCAAAATCCGTATATAGAAAATTTATAGCTCCTTGGCTAGAACAACAAGGGAAATATACTGGCTTGAAAATAAAAAAATGTGGCTGTAACCACGATATTCTACATATACGGCATCTTTTTTTTTTTTTTCCTCAGTTAGCGGGGCACTGGAACATCGTAGAGAGCTGTTTAATGGCTCGTTTTAAAGGAAATTGATGGGGTTAAAAACCTTTAGTAATTAAAATTAAATTATTATAAATGTAAAGTAATTTTTTAAAAGACACTATTTTAAAGATTGAACTCTATCCCATAGCAATCGAAATATTAAAATAATATAAAATTTTTGAAAATGTTTGTATAGTAAAAAGCTAACTCTTGCAAATTCAAACTAGATTACGAAAAATCGAATAGCTGATAAAGAAAAGGTTACATTAAAGAATGAACTTTTGTCCATAGCAACTGAAGTATTATAAGTTATCCGAGATGCAGCGGTAGCTTTCCGGGTTGCAGCGGTAGCTAGCAACCTAGTAAGAGACGTTCACGTCCAATGTTAAGATATAAAAAAAACCCTAATTCCTAAAAAAAGAGTCAGATCAAAACAAAAAGTACACCATTAGAACCGCCTTTTCCGAAAACCCTGCATAGTAAACTTTCTGTTATTTGGTTTGAGGATGACGCTCCCTCCACAGTCAATGCAAGGGTTGTAAGTGATTGTAGTTTTTATTATGAGGACGCGATCATCCCTCACTATATTACCACCAAAACCCAGGTTTCACATTTAAAATCCTTACAACTTCCATTTCAAACAGTTTCATACTGTTTCATTTTCCTTTCAGATTTCTATGCTTAAATTGCTTTTTCAATACCCACTTTTAGATAAATAATTACCATAATTTTCCACTGTAATTGCAGCTTCAGGTGGTTGGCATTTTATCACATCATACAGAGCTATAATATACAATTGTTTCAGCTTCATTGCATGAAATCCATTTTCTCCCTTTTTTGCCCGTACAACAAGATGATCCCTTGAAAGGTAAAAATACTTCATTCCTCCCATCATAATACCGTTCTCAGAAAACTCATCTGAATCATATTTTGATACAAACGCTTTCAATTCAGCTGCTGTGGCAGAAAATTCCCTAGACTTTGCCCAAACTGACCCATCAACACCAATAATAGCAGCTTCCGAAATACAATTTGATAGCAATTGACTTTTAATATGATCAATCCAAGAATTCATCTTAATAATTATTCAATTCAATAATATATTTTCACCCCATAAACTGACATAACGAGTCACTTGAAGCAAAACGAAAAGTATACTAATTTAAAAAATTTTAGGTATTTTTCTGGTTTGAATTAGAAAATTAAAATTATTCCTCAGACTCCATAAAAATTTTTGCAGTTTGCAGTTAAATAAAATCATTTTGTTTAAAATTTTTAGATATTATTTTAGTTTCAAATGACGAATTAGATTTTGTTTATGTTAAGTAGTTAGAAACTAACAAAAAACAAAACTAATTTTAATTTTTTTTTTTTTTTGTTTGAATTAAAAAATAATTATAATAAAGAACGAATATTTTACTGATTATCTACTAATAACCATATATGACGTAATAAGTGACATGACGTAATATCTAAAACCTATTGTGTACTAATAACCATATATGACTTAATTAGCGACGTGACGAAAAAATTGAAAAAATTAATTTTTATTTTATTTTCGTTTTTAGTTCAGAATCGCTAAAGTTATAAACTGCAAAAATATTTATGGTGTCTGAACAATAGTTTTAATCTTTTAATTTAGACTAGAAAAATATCTGAAAATTTAAAAATTAGTTTAATTTTTTGTTAGGTTCTTGATACTTGATACGTGACATAAAAACATTCAACTAATGGTTACATAATGGTTTCAATCAAGCAAGCTACACGCAAGTTAAAAAAACAGTACTACCAAAAAAAGATAGCATCTTGAAAAGAAAAAAACAAAGGTATTCAACCAACCAGGTGTATCGAAAAGTAATAATGGATAGTGACAAACAGCGTTATTATAATGATGTAGTTTATAGACATACGAAAATTGAGACACCCAAACAAAAGAGTAAGGAACGGTATGATAACGATATAGATTACCGAAACAAACATAAGAAAAAAGTTGCTACCAGAATAATGGGTAGATACTGGGGTGACAAAAGCTATAATGAAAAAATTAAATTCTCTGCGAGGTTGTACCGAAGAGCGCATAAGGACAAAGGGAAAAATTACATTCAGAAATACAAGAAGATGGCAAAAATGCAGGCTGATCTTTGTAAATTGAGAAACATTTTACGCATGTTTTATCGGGATCACGAAAAGTATTCAAAATTACAGATTAAAATTCTCTTTGAAAGAGCGGATGCTGTTGAAAAGTCGGCTAGAAATGCTTTGGCAAAGCTTCATAGTGATACCCAAAAGAAATGTTGTCAGTTTAATGAAAAGCTTCCATGGTATGGACTGGCAACTGCGGAACAGTTTATAGATACAATGGAAAATGTTCGACAACACAGTGAATATACAGAGGCGTACTTCTTAGAAAATTCGTATATTAATTTTGGAAGGAGCAATTGCGGTTTATGTAGCAGCAATAAAAATATATATACAAGCATACCTATCAGCAGCGAAGGAAAAGCAATGTTTTTCAATTATGGCGAAAACGAGCCTGTTAGGGTTATTAGTATATGTGTTTTATAATAAAGAACGAATATTTTACCGATTATCTACTAATAACCATATATGACGTAATAAGTGACATGACGTAATATCTAAAACCTATTGTGTACTACTAACCATATATGACTTAATGAGCGACGTGACGTAAAAATTGAAAAAATTAATTTTTATTTTATTTTCGTTTTTAGTTCAGAATCGCTAAAGTTATAAACTGCAAAAATATTTATGGTGTCTGAACAATAGTTTTAATCTTTTAATTTAGACTAGAAAAGGTTCTTGTGTTAGGTTCTTGATACTTGATATGGGACATAAAAGTTCAACTAATGGTTACATAATGGTTTCAATCAAGCAAGCTACACGCAAGTTAAAAAAAGAGTACTACCAAAAAAAAAGAGATAGCATCTTGAAAAGAGAAAAGCAAAGGTATTCAACCGACCAGGCGTATCGAGATGTGAAAATTTGTAACGCTGTGACAAACAGCGTTATTATAATGATGTAGTTTATAGACATGCGAAAATTGAGACAGCCAAACAAAAGAGCAAGGAACGGTATGATAATGATAAAGATTACCGAAACAAACATAAGAAAAAAGTTGCTACCAGAATAATGGGTAGATACTGGGGTGACAAAAGCTATAATAAAAAAAATAAATTCTCTGCGAGGTTGTACCGAAGAACGCATAAGGACAAAGGTAAAAATTACATTCAGAAATACAAGAAGATGGCAAAAATGCAGGCTGATCTTTGTAAATTGAGAAACATTTTACGCATGTTTTATCGGGATCACGAAAAGTATTCAAAATTACAGATTAAAATTCTCTTTGAAAGAGCGGATGCTGTTGAAAAGTCGGCTAGAAATGCTTTGGCAAAGCTTCACAGTAATATCCAAAAGAAATGTTGTCAGTTTAACGAAAAGCTTCCAAGGTATGGATTGGCAACTGCGGAACAGTTTATAGATGCAATGGAAAATGTTCGACAACACAGTGAATATACGGAGGCGTACTTCTTAGAAAATTCGTATAGTAGTTTTGGAAGGAGCAATTGCAGTTTATGTAGCAGCAATAAAAATATATATATACAAGCATGCCTATCAACAGCGAAGGAAAAGCAATGTTTTTCAATTATGGCGAAAACGAGCCTGTTAGGGTTATTAGTAAATGTGTTTGTAAGACTAATGATTTAGAACACATTCCTGGAACACCGACTCAAGAAAAAAGCATTTCTAACTGTGTTTTGAACAGTTCTTTTAGTTCTACTGAATATTTGGCAAAAAATTCCCTGTGTAGTAGCACAAACTGTCCTGAAAAGTACGAGACAACTATTGAAAAATGCTCTAAAACTAGATGTGACAAGGAAATTATGATGGCTGAAGTCACCTATAACAATCTGAGTAAACATTCAAAACCAAAAATTGGGTAGCAGGTTACTTGGCAATGTCACCCTGATATCTGCAAGCTCTATCCAACGGATATTGAATTATGTCAAATTCTTTTTGATATCCTTGAAAATAATATAGCATTAAAATTTTCAACTGACAAAGTGGTTAATTTCTACCTTGGCGGCTTGGATTATTGTGAAATCAATTACAGGGACACAAGAAAGCATGGGCATTCGTTATACTGTAGCCCAAATGAGGGATGTCAGAGCTATTTGCGTTCTCTAAGGGCACTAGCTCCACATTTTCCTGTCTTGAACTGTTTCATCAATAGCGTATATAAGGCAGTATCAAAATGTAAGATTATACAACATTAATCTACTAAAAGTCGAGGGCTCGTACAAGGAACTAAGTCATTATATAGAAGAGGTGTCAAGTAGACTCTGTCGTAATAATAGTCAAGACTTCATTTACGGTGATAGCAATATTAGAGTTTCTGTGGATGAAAATACAATAATAAATTATTTGGTGAGAGCCTTGATAAGGTAGTTATAATAAAGATCGAACTCTTCCCTATACTAACTTGCATACGCAACTTCAATATAGTTAAGATTACAGTATTTATATTATACATCATTATAAATTATAAAAGGTTCAAATGTTCGAAGATTATAGAGTTAAAAATTTTTCCACATCGGGAATCGAACCCGGGCCTGTTAAATGAAAGTTAACTATCCTAGCCACTAGACCATATGGGACCAGAAAGTAGTATGATTTTAGAGCCATATGCATATTATTATTTCACCATACCAATTATAATAAGGCCAAAACAAAATCGCCGACTTGCAACCTTACTTTTGACACATTAGTTAAATCTTCATCAGACTTAAAAAATGTTTTGCTAGTTTTACATGTAAGAACAAACCTTAGCCCATAGTAGCAGAAATAAGAAATTACAAAAAAGATCGATGTGGTTCATTGTAAATTATAAAAGGTTCGAAATTTTAATGTAAATTATAATGTTCGAAGATTATAGAGTTAAAAATTTTCCTATACCGGGAATCAAACCCGGGCCTCTTAGACAAAGCCAGCTATCCTATCCACTAGACCATATGGAACTATAAAAAAATATAATTTAAGAACCATATGCATATTATTATTTCATCATACTAATCCGGGTTGCAGCGGTATCCGGGTTGCAGCGGTAGCTAGTAACCTAGTAAGAGACGATCACGTCCAATGTTAAGAAATATAAAAACCCCTAACTCCTATAAAAGGAGTCAGATCAAAACAAAAAGTACACCATTAGAACTGCCTTGTCCGAAACCCCTTAAAGGAAACTTACCGCCCTTTGGCTTGAATAACAAAGAAAATTTATTGGCTTTAAAATCAAGAAAATTGACTTCAACCACGTTATTCTCCACAAACGGGATATTTTTTTCTTTCTTTCTTCTTTTCCTCAGATAGCTTGGCACTGGAACATCGTAGAGAGTTGTTCAATGGCTCATTTTAAAGGACATCCCTAGATCTAGTGCTATTTGTATTTGGACTTATTTAGCTACTTGATTGTTTGAGGTTCGTCTCTTTTTATTTCAAAGAAGAAAAAGCCATATTCTTTTTCCTGTTTGTAATCATATAGCATAGAATCCAGGTTGCAGCGGTAGCTATCAACCTAGTAAGAGACGATCACGGCCAATATAAGAAATATAAAATCCGGGTTGCAGCGGTAGCTAGCAACCTAGTAAGAGACGATCACGTCCAATGTTAAGAAATATAAAAACCCATAGTTCCTAACAAAGGAGTCAGATCAAAACAAAAAGTACACCATTAGAACCGCCTTGTCCGAAACCCCTGTATAGAAATCTTTCTTTCCCTTGGCTTGAACAGCAAGGGAAATATATTGGCTTGAAAATCAAGAAAATTGACCTTAACCACGTTATTCTCCCCAAACGGGATATTTTTTTCTTTTTTCTTTTTTTTTCTTTTCCACAGATAGCTTGGCACTGGAACATCGTAGTGGGTTGTTCAATAGCTCATTTTAAAGTAAATTAATTGGGTTAAAAACCTTTTGTAACTAAAATAAATTATTTCTAAAAGAGAATAAATTTTTCCACCAAAAACTGCATTTTCGATGTCTTTTCACACTCCAGTCTTTCAAACATAATCGTATACCTTATAATGAAGAACGATCTCTTGCCTATACTAAATTATATAGGCCACTTAACTATAGTATAGGTTAGTAAATTTACATTAAAAGACGATCACTGAAATAACAAACCATTCCATACATTGGACTTTGTTAGCTACTTGATTGTTTGAGTTTCGTCTCTTACTATTTAAAAGAAGAAAAAGCCGTAGGCTTTTTCCTGTTTGTATTTATAGTTAAAAACGAACTCAAGTCCAAGGAAACTGAACCCTGTGGTTCATTCATATTATCTTCATTATTTTAGCTAGAATGTAAATAAACAAGTTTCTTTTTTATAATAACTTAACCACGTTATTCTCCCCAAAAGGGATATTTTTTTCTTTTTTTTTGTATCCAGAGATAGCTTGGCACTGGAACATCGTAGAGGGTTGTTCAATAGCTCATTTTAAAGGAAATTAATTGGGTTAAAAATCTATAGTAACTAAAATAAATTATTTCTAAAAGAGAATAAATTTTTCCAATAAAAACTGTATTTTTGATGCAGTGACGTCATAATTACTATATAAGATTCTCTTTTCTTTGTTTCCAGTATAATAAAGATCAAACTCTTCCCTATACTAACTTGCATACGCAACTTTACTATAGTTAAGATTACAGTATTTTTATAATTTTCTTTACATTAAAAGACGATCACTGAAATAACAAACCACTCCATACATTGGACTTAGTTAGCTACTTGATTGTTTGAGTTTCGTCTCTTACTATTTAAAAGAAGAAAAAGCCGTAGGCTTTTTCCTGTTTGTATTTATATATAATAAAGAACAACCTCTTGACTATACTAACTTTTATACGCCACTTAATTATAGTGTAGGTTAGTAATTCAACAGGTAGCTTGGCACTGGAACATCGTAGAGAGTTTTTCAATGGCTCATTTTAAAGCAAATTAATGGGGTTAAAACCTTTTGTAATTAAAACAAATTATTTTTATTACATTAAGAAATTTCAATTATATTCCTTAAGAAATCATCATAAGTTAAAATTTTCCATACGGAAATTGAACTCAAGCCAACCGGGTGAGAGCTATCCCAAGCTCTAGACCATATAGGATATATTAAAATATCCGAATAATGAAGTTTATGTTAAAGAAAAAATTATAAACCTAGTTAGCTGTCTGATTATTTGAGAATCGTCTCTTACTATTCCAAAGAAGAAAAAGCCGAAGGCTTTTTCCTGTTTGCAATTTATAATCTGGGTTCAAGCGGTAGTTCTAGTAAAAAATAGACTCAATCCCTAGGAAACTGAACCCTGTGGTTCATTCATATTAACTTCCCTATTTTAGCTAGGATGTAATTTCATTAAAAGATGATCATTGGAATATAAAAAATTTGCATACATTGTTACATTAAAAGACGATCACTAAAATCCGGGTTGCAGCGGTATCCGGGTTGCAGCGGTAGCTAGCAACCTAGTAAGAGACGATCACGTCCAATGTTAAGAAATATAAAAACCCATAGTTCCTAACAAAGGAGTCAGATCAAAACAAAAAGTAGACCATTAGAACCGCCTTGTCCGAAACCCCTGTATAGGAAACTTTCTGTCCCTTGGCTTGAACAGCAAGGGAAATATATTGGCTTGAAAATCAAGAAAATTGACTTTAACCACGTTATTCTCCCCAAACAGGATATTTTTTTCTTTTTTCTTTTTTCTTTTTTTTTTTTCTTTTCCACAGATAGCTTGGCACTGGAACATCGTAGAGGGTTGTTCAATAGCTCATTTTAAAGGAAATTAATTGGGTTAAAAATCTATAGTAACTAAAATAAATTATTTCTAAAAGAGAATAAATTTTTCCACCAAAAACTGCATTTTTGATGTCTTTTCACACTGCAGTCTTTCAAACATAATCGTATACCAGCGGTAAGATTTGAACCCACGCCTCCGAAGAGACTGGTGGCTAACACCAGTGTCTTGGACCACTCGGCCAGGCTGCCTCTCATAAATAAATATATATGTGAATTTGGGTTGCAGCAGTAGCTAGCAACCTAGTAAGAGACAATCAGTCCCATGCTAAGAAATATAACAAAACTCCTAAAAATAGAGTAAGATCAAAACGAAAGTACATCATTGAAACTACTTTGTCTGAAACCCTACTAGATAAATAATGAATGTCGTCATAGCTTTATATTAGATTAGAGCTATGACGTGAATAGAAAAATCATTACGCCGTGACGTCATAATTACTACTTAAGAACAACAAAGATGTAAATTTTCTCAGTCTTGATTAGAATAATGGTTAGATCGAAGCAAGCTATTCGCAATTTGAAAAAACAGTACTACACAAACAACAGAGATAGTATCTTGAAAAGAGAAAAGCAAAAATATTCAACCGACCAGGCGCATCGAGAAGTAAAAATTGAGAGAGCAAAACAAAGGTATTCAACCGACCAGGCGTATCGAGATTACATAAAGGATCGATGTGGTTCATTATAAATTATAAAAGGTTTAGAGCTTCTAATGTTCGAAGATTATAGAGTTAAAAATTTTCCAATCCGGGTTGCAGCGGTAGCTAGCAACCTAGTAAGAGACGATCACCTCCAATGTCAAGAAATATAAAACCCCCCAACTCCTAAAAAAGAGTCAGATCAAAACAAAAAGTACACCATTAGAACCGCCTTGTCCGAATCCTCTATAAAGGAAACTTACCTCCCTTTGGCTTGAATAACAAAGAAAATATATTGGCTTGAAAATCAAGAAAATTGACTTTTACCACGTTATTCTCCACAAACGGGATATTTTTTTCTTTCCGCTTTTTCTTTCTGCTCAGCTAGCTGGGCACTGGAAAATCATAGAGAGCTGTATAATAGCTCATTTTAAAGGAAATTGCAACATCTAGTCACTTTTGTATTTAAAAATAAAATACTTTTTAAAGTAGAATCAATTTTGTCAAAAAAATTGCATTTTTGATGTATTTTCATACTGCAGTCTTTTCAAAGATATTTGAATTTTGAAGCAATAAAACAGTCCATGTAATGAACTCTATAGTAATAATAGCTACTTGTCTCAATAGTAACCGAAACTCCTGGAACCAAAATTTTCTTTTTTGGCTTAATCGCTAAAATTATTATGTAATTTTACATAAAGGATCGATATGTTTAAAGTAAAGAATGAATAGAAAAATATAATAAAGATCGAACTCTTCCCTATACTAACTTGCAGACGCAACTTCACTATAGTTAAGATTACAGTATTTACATTATACATCATTATAAATTATAAAAGGTTCAAATGTTCGAAGATTATAGAGTTTTCCCACACCGGGAATCGAACCCGAGCCTGTTAAGTGAAAGTTAACTATCCTAGCCGCTAGACCATATGGAACCATAAAGAAGTATGATTTAAGAGCCATATACATATTATTATTTCACCATACTAATTATAATCCGGGTTGCAGCGGTAGCTAGCAACCTAGTAAGAGACGATCACCTCCAATGTCAAGAAATATAAAACCCCCCAACTCCTAAAAAAAGAGTCAGATCAAAACAAAAAGTACACCATTAGAACCGCCTTGTCCGAATACTCTATAAAGGAAACTTATCGCCCTTTGGCTTGAATAACAAAGAAAATATATTGGCTTGAAAATCAAGAAAATTGACTTTTACCACGTTATTCTCCACAAACGGGATATTTTTTTCTTTCCGCTTTTTTTTTCTGCTACAATAAAGAACGACACCTTGCCCATGTTAACTAAAGCATAAATAGGGATTATGTAATTTCCAATAGTTCATAATAAAGATCGAACTCTTCCCTATACTAACTAGCATACGCAAATTCACTATAGTTAAGATTACAGTATTTATATTATACATCATTATAAATTATAAAAGGTTCAAATGTGCGAAGATTATTGAGTTAAAAATTTTCCCACACCAAGAATCGAACCCGAGCCTCTTAAGTGAAAGTTAAATATCCTAGCCACTAGACCATATGGAACCATAAAGAAGTATGATTTAAGAGCCATATGCATATTATTATTTCACCATACCAATTATAATAAGGCCAAAACAATCCGGGTTGCAGCGGTAGCTAGCAACCTAGTAAGAGACGATCACGTCCAATGTTAAGAAATATAAAAACCCATAGCTCCTAAAAAAGGAGTTAGATCAAAACAAAAAGTACACCATTAGAACCGCCTTGTCCGAAACCCCTGTATAGGAAACTTTCTGTCCCTTGGCTTGAACATCAAGGGAAATATATTGGCTTGAAAATCAAGAAAATTGACTTTAACCACGTTATTCTCCCCAAACGGGATATTTTTTTCTTTTTTTTTGTATCCAGAGATAGCTTGGCACTGGAACATCGTAGAGGGTTGTTCAATAGCTCATTTTAAAGGAAATTAATTGGGTTAAAAATCTATAGTAACTAAAATAAATTATTTCTAAAAGAGAATAAATTTTTCCAATAAAAACTGTATTTTTGATGCAGTGACGTCATAATTACTATATAAGATTCTCTTTTCTTTGTTTCCAGTATAATAAAGATCAAACTCTTCCCTATACTAACTTGCATATGCAACTTTACTATAGTTAAGATTACAGTATTTTTATAATTTTCTTTACATTAAAAGACGATCACTGAAATAACAAACCACTCCATACATTGGACTTAGTTAGCTACTTGATTGTTTGAGTTTCGTCTCTTACTATTTAAAAGAAGAAAAAGCCGTAGGCTTTTTCCTGTTTGTATTTATATCCGGGTTGCAGCGGTAGCTAGCAACCTAGTAAGAGACGATCACGTCCAATGTTAAGAAATATAAAAACCCATAGCTCCTAAAAAGGAGTCAGATCAAAACAAAAAGTACACCATTAGAACCGCCTTGTCCGAAACCCCTGTATAGGAAACTTTCTGTCCCTTGGCTTGAACAGCAAGGGAAATATATTGGCTTGAAAATCAAGAAAATTGACTTTAACCACGTTATTCTCCCCAAAAGGGATATTTTTTTCTTTTTTTTGTATCCAGAGATAGCTTGGCACTGGAACATCGTAGAGGGTTGTTCAATAGCTCATTTTAAAGGAAATTAATTGGGTTAAAAATCTATAGTAACTAAAATAAATTATTTCTAAAAGAGAATAAATTTTTCCAATAAAAACTGTATTTTTGATGCAGTGACGTCATAATTACTATATAAGATTCTCTTTTCTTTGTTTCCAGTATAATAAAGATCAAACTCTTCCCTATACTAACTTGCATATGAAACTTTACTATAGTTAATATTACAGTATTTTTATAATTTTCTTTAAATTAAAAGACGATCACTAAAATAACAAACCACTCCATACATTGGACTTAGTTAGCTACTTGATTGTTTGAGTTTCGTCTCTTACTATTTAAAAGAAGAAAAAGCCGTAGTCTTTTTCCTGTTTGTATTTATATCCGGGTTGCAGCGGTAGCTAGCAACCTAGTAAGAGACGATCACGTCCAATGCTATGAAATATAATAACACATAACTCATAAAAAAGGAGTCAGATCAAAACAAAAAGTACACCATTAGAACCACCTTGTTCGAAACCCCTGTATAGGAAACTTTCTGTCCCTTGGCTTGAACAGCAAGGGAAATATATTGGCTTGAAAATCAAGAAAATTGACTTTAACCACGTTAGTCTCCCCAAAAGGGATATTTTTTTCTTTTTTTTTGTATCCAGAGATAGCTTGGCACTGGAACATCGTAGAGGGTTGTTCAATAGCTCATTTTAAAGGAAATTAATTGGGTTAAAAATCTATAGTAACTAAAATAAATTATTTCTAAAAGAGAATAAATTTTTCCAATAAAAACTGTATTTTTGATGCAGTGACGTCATAATTACTATATAAGATTCTCTTTTCTTTGTTTCCAGTATAATAAATATCAAACTCTTCCCTATACTAACTTGCACACGCAACTTTACTATATTTAAGATTACAGTATTTTTATAATTTTCTTTACATTAAAAGACGATCACTGAAATAACACACCACTCCATACATTGGACTTAGTTAGCTACTTGATTGTTTGAGTTTCGTCTCTTACTATTTAAAAGAAGAAAAAGCCGTAGGCTTTTTCCTGTTTGTATTTATATCCGGGTTGCATATAATAAAGAACAACCTCTTGACTATACTAGCTTTTATACGCCACTTAATTATAGTGTAGGTTAGTAATTCAACAGGTAGCTTGGCACTGGAACATCGTAGAGAGTTTTTCAATGGCTCATTTTAAAGCAAATTAATGGGGTTAAAACCTTTTGTAATTAATATATAATACAGAACAACCTCTTGACTATACTAAATTTTATACGCCACTTATCCGGGTTGCAGCGGTAGCTAGCAACCTAGTAAGAGACGATCACGTCCAATGTTAAGAAATATAAAAACCCATAGTTCCTAACAAAGGAGTCAGATCAAAACAAAAAGTACACCATTAGAACCGCCTTGTCCGAAACCCCTGTATAGAAAACTTTCTTTCCCTTGGCTTGAACAGCAAGGGAAATATATTGGCTTGAAAATCAAGAAAATTGACTTTAACCACCTTATTCTCCCCAAACGGGATATTTTTTTCTTTTTTTTTCTTTTTTTTTTCTTTTCCACAGATAGCTTGGCACTGGAACATCGTAGAGGGTTGTTCAATAGCTCATTTTAAAGTAAATTAATTGGGTTAAAAACCTTTTGTAACTAAAATAAATTATTTCTAAAAGAGAATAAATTTTTCCACCAAAAACTGCATTTTCGATGTCTTTTCACACTCCAGTCTTTCAAACATAATCGTATACCTTATAATAAAGAACGATCTCTTGCCTATACTAAATTATATAGGCCACTTAACTATAGTATAGGTTAGTAAATTTTCCGGGTTGCAGCGGTAGCTAGCAACTTAGTAAGAGACGATCACGTCCAATGTTAAGAAATATAAAAACCCATAGTTCCTAACAGAGGAGTCAGATCAAATTAAAAAGTACACCATTAGAACCGCCTTGTCCGAAACCCCTGTAAAAGAAACTTTCTGTCCCTTGGCTTGAACAGCAAGGGAAATATATTGGCATGAAAATCAAGAAAATTGACTTTAACCACGTTATTCTCCCCAAACGGGATATTTTTTTCTTTTTTCTTTTTTCTTTTTCTTTTCCACAGATAGCTTGGCACTGGAACATCGTAGAGGGTTGTTCAATAGCTCATTTTAAAGGAAATTAATTGGGTTAAAAACCTTTTGTAACTAAAATAAATTATTTCTAAAAGAGAATAAATTTTTCCACCAAAAACTGCATTTTTGATGTCTTTTCACACTGCAGTCTTTCAAACATAATCGTATACCAGCGGTAAGATTTGAACCCACTCCTCCGAAGAGACTGGTGGCTAACACCAGTGTCTTGGACCACTCGGCCAGGCTGCCTCTCATAAATAAATATATATGTGAATTTGGGTTGCAGCAGTAGTTTACAGTAAAGAACGATCGCTCATGCATAGTAACTGATATATGGTGGTTCTAGGGGTAGTTACTTGTGGTTCGTCTCTTACTATTTCAAAAAAGAAAAAGCCGTAGACTTTTTCCTGTTTGTAATGATATAGCATAAAACGAATTCCAAGTTGCAACTGACGTCATCCTGTTTGTTATAGTAAAGAACGAACTCTTGCCCTTAGTTACCTACTATGTCTTGTCAAATTAGCTAATTAATTTCATCAAATGTTGTTTAAAAATAATTCCCGTACCGGGATTTGAACCCAACTATTGAAATTAGCTAATACATTAAAAGACGACAATTGTATACATTGGAATTAGTTAGCTACTTGATTGTTTGAGGTTCGTCTCTTACTATTTTTCGAAGAAGAAAAAGCCGTAGGATTTTTCCTATTTGTAATCAGTTTATTTTCCGGGTTGCAGCGGTAGCTAGAAACCTAGTAAAAGACGATCACGTCCCATAGTAAAAACTAAAGTTACAATAAAGAACGACATCTAGCCCATGTTAACTGAAACATAAATTGGGATTATGTAATTTCCATCAGTATCATGGCTGTAGAGATGGCGGAAACCTAGTAAAGAACAAACCATAACATTAAAGAACATTTCATGTTTAAGATTGATCATTGATGCCATAATCATAGTTTGTAGCCAGGTCGTCTCCTACTATTACAATTAAGAAAAAGCCATAAACTTTTTCCTGTTTGTAATTTCACATCAAACATCCGGGTTGCAGAGGTAGCTAGCAACCTAGTATTGTGACACAAGGACAAGATGATCTCATGTACTAGTTATTAAAATCCCGGTTACAGCGGTATCTAGCAATCCGGGTTGCAGCGGTAGCTAGCAACCTAGTAAGAGACGATCACGTCCAATGTTAAGAAATATAAAAACCCCTAACTCCTAAAAAAAGAGTCAAATCAAAACAAAAAGTACACCATTATAACTGCCTTGTCCAAAACCCTACAAAGGAAACTTACCACCCTTTGGCTTGAATAACAAAGAAAATATATTGGCTTGAAAATCAAGAAAATTGACTTTAACCACTTTATTCTCCACAAACAGGATATTTTTTTCTTTCTCTTTTTTTCTTTCTTTTCCAGAGATAGCTTGGCAATGGAATATCGTAGAGAGTTGTTCAATATATAATAAAGATCGAACTCTTCCCTATACTAACTTGCATACGCAACTTCACTATAGTTAAGATTACAGTATTTATATTATACATCATTATAAATTATAAAAGGTTCAAATGTTCGAAGATTATAGAGTTAAAAATTTTCCCACACCGGGAATCGAACCCGAGCCTGTTAAGTGAAAGTTAACTATCATAGCCACTAGACCATATGGAACCATAAAGAAGTATGATTTTAAGAGCCATATGCATATTATTACTTCACCATACCAATTATAATAAGGCCAAAACAAAATCGTCAACTTGCAACCTTACTTTTGACACATTAGTTAAATCTTCATCAGGCTTAAGAAATGTTTTGCTAGTTTTACATGAAAGAACGAATCTTAGCCCATAGTAGCAGAAATAAGAATATCTAGGTTGCATCGGTAGCTAGCAACCTATCACATAATAAGGGCTTAAGTGGTAGTCCGGGTTGCAGCGGTAGCTAGCAACCTAGTAAGAGACGATCACGTCCAATGTTAAGAAATATAAAAACCCTTAGTTCCTAACAGAGGAGTCAGATCAAAACAAAAAGTACACCATTAGAACCGCCTTGTCCGAAACCTCTATAAAGGAAATTATAATAAAGAACGACCTCTTGCCTATACTAAATTTTATACGCCACTTAATTGTAGTATAGGTTAGTAATTCAACAGATAGCATGGTACTGGAACATCGTAGAGAGTTGTTCAATGGTTCCGGGTTGCAGCGGTAGCTAGCAACCTAGTAAGAGACGATCACGTCCAATGTTAAGAAATATAAAAACCCATAGTTCCTAACAGAGGAGTCAGATCAAAACAAAAAGTACACCATTAGAACCGCCATGTCCGAAACCCCTGTATAGGAAACTTTCTGTCCCTTGGCTTGAACAG
The DNA here is from genome assembly GCF_049724085.1 of Artemia sp. Qi Xiang Cuo. Classification (NCBI taxonomy): domain Eukaryota; kingdom Metazoa; phylum Arthropoda; class Branchiopoda; order Anostraca; family Artemiidae; genus Artemia; species Artemia sp. Qi Xiang Cuo. The sequence goes on along the minus strand of NC_142797.1, from coordinate 49,300,935 downwards.
CAAGGGAAATATATTGGCTTGAAAATCAAGCAAATTGACTTTTACCACGTTATTCTCCCCAAACGGGATATTTTTTTCTTTTTTCTTTCTTTTCCAGAGATAGCTTGGCACTGGAACATCGTAGAGGGTTGTTCAATAGCTCATTTTAAAGTAAATTAATTGGGTTAAAAACCTTTTGTAACTAAAATAAATTATTTCTAAAAGAGAATAAATTTTTCCACCAAAAACTGCATTTTCGATGTCTTTTCACACTCCAGTCTTTCAAACATTATACCAGCAGTAAGATTTGAACCCACGCCTCCGAAGAGACTGGTGGCTAACACCAGTGCCTTGGACCACTCGGCCAGGCTGCCTCTCATAAATAAATATATATGTGAATTTGGGTTGCAGCAGTAGCTAGCAACCTAGTAAGAGATGATCAGTCCAATGCTAAGAAATATAACAAAACTCCTAAAAATAGAGTCAGATCAAAACAAAAGTACATCATTAGAATTACCTTGTCTGAAACCCTACTAGATAAATAATGAATGTCATCATAGTTTTATATTAGAGCTATGACGTGAATAGAAAAACATGAAAATATATTGTTGTTTCTGAAGACGTCATGAAATAATATCATTGCTCTATGACGTCAACAAAATCATTACGCTGTGACGTCATAATTACTACTTAAGAACTACAAATATGAAAATGTTCTCATTCATAATTACATAATGGTTTCAATCAAGCAAGTCGCACGCAAGTTGAAAAAACAGTACTACACAAACAACAGAGATAGTATCTTGAAATCCGGGTTGCAGCGGTAGCTAGCAACCTAGTAAGAGACGATCACGTCCAATGTTAAGAAATATAAAACCCATAGTTCCTAACAAAGGAGTCAGATCAAAACAAAAAGTACACCATTAGAATCGCCTTGTCCGAAACCCCTGTATAGGAAACTTTCTGTCCCTTGGCTTGAACAGCAAGGGAAATATATTGGCTTGAAAATCAAGCAAATTGACTTTTACCACGTTATTCTCCCCAAACGGGATATTTTTTTCTTTTTTCTTTCTTTTCCAGAGATAGCTTGGCACTGGAACATCGTAGAGGGTTGTTCAATAGCTCATTTTAAAGGAAATTAATTGGGTTAAAAACCTTTTGTAACTAAAATAAATTATTTCTAAAAGAGAATAAATTTTTCCAATAAAAACTGTATGTTTGATGCAGTGACGTCATAATTACTATATAAGAAACGTCAAAACTGTAAATGGTCTCATTCATGAATTATAATAAAGAACGACCTCTTACCTATACTAAATTTTATACACAACTTAATTATAGTATAGGTTAGTAATTCAACAGACAGCATGGCACTGCAACATTGTAGAGAGTTGTTCAAAGGCTCATTTTGAAGGAAATTAATGGGGTTAAAAACCTTTTGTAATTAAAACATCGAAGCTGCTTGTATATATTCCGGACTGCAATGGTAGTTACATTAAAAGACAATCGTTGGAATAACAAACCATTGCATACATTGGACTTAGTTAGCTGCCAGATTTTTTTTGACCAGTTAGCTGCCAGAGTTGTCTCTTACTACTCCAGAGAAGTAAAAGCCGTAAGCTTTTTCCTGTTTGTAATCAGGGTTTTTATAATAAGACAAAAACAAAATCGTCGACTTGCAACCTTACTTTTGACACATCAGTTAAATCTTCATCAGACTTAAAAAATGTTTTGCTAGCATAAATCGATGAATTCAGTTGTATTTAGTCTATGCTACCCATAAAATTATAATAAAGAACGACCTCTTGCCTATACTAAATTTTATACGCAACTTAATTATAGTATAGGTTAGTAATTCAACAGATAGCATGGCACTGGAACATCGTAAAAAGTTGTTCAATGGCTAATTTTAAAGGAAATTAATAAGGTTAAAAACCTTTTGTAATTAAAACAAATCCGGGTTGTTTCTGGGTTGCAGCGGTAGCTAGCAACCTAGTAAGAGACGATCACGACCAATGTTAAGAAATATAAAAACCCATAGATCCTAACAAAGGAGTCAGATCAAAACAAAAAGGACAGCATTAGAACCGCCTTATCCGAAACCCCTGTATAGTAAACTTTCTGGCCCTTGGCTTGAACAGCAAGGGAAATATATTGGCTTGAAAATCAAGAAAAGTGGCAGCTACTACAACATACTGCCTAAACGGGATATTTTTTTTTCTTTTGTTCTTACAGTAAAGAACGATCGCTCAAGCATAGTAACTGATATATGGTGGTTACAGGGGTAGTTACTTGTGGTTCGTCTCTTACTATTTCAAAGAAGAAAAAGCCGTAGGCTTTTTCCTGTTTGTAATGATATAGCATAAAACGAATTCCAAGTTGTAACTGACGTCATCCTGGTTGTTATAGTAAAGAACGAACTCTTACCCCTAGTTACCTACTATGTCATGTCAAATTAGCTAATTCATTTCATCTAATTTTGTTTAAAAATAATTCCCACACCAGGATTCGAACCCAAGACAATTAATTGAAAGCCAACTACCCTAAACCACTAAACCAAATGAGATATATATAGAAAGCTAATTAATTGTTTTATGATCTCTTTTAGCATAAATTTCATCAGATATAGCTGAAACCTAGTAAAGAACAACCACGGCACATAATAACTATTTCCGGGTTGCAGCGGTATCTAGCAACCTAGTAAGAGACGATCACGTCCAATGTTAAGAAATATAAAAACCCCTAACTCCTAAAAAAAAGGAGTCAGATCAGAACAAAAATTACACCATTAGAACCGCCTTGTCCAAAACCCCTATAAAGGAAACTTACTGCTCTTTGGCTTGAATAACAAAGAAAATATATTGACTTGAAAATAAAGAAAATTGAGTTTACCACGTTATTATAATAAAGATCGAACTCTTCCCTATACTAACTTGCATACGCAACTTCACTATAGTTAAGATTACAGTATTTATATTATACATCATTATAAATTATAAAAGGTTCAAATGTTCGAAGATTATAGAGTTAAAAATTTTCCCACACCGGGAATCGAACCCGAGCCTGTTAAGTGAAAGTTAACTATCATAGCCACTAGACCATATGGAACCATAAAGAAGTATGATTTTAAGAGCCATATGCATATTATTACTTCACCATACCAATTATAATAAGGCCAAAACAAAATCGTCAACTTGCAACCTTACTTTTGACACATTAGTTAAATCTTCATCAGGCTTAAGAAATGTTTTGCTAGTTTTACATGAAAGAACGAACCTTAGCCCATAGTAGCAGAAATAAGAATATCTAGGTTGCATCGGTAGCTAGCAACCTATCACATAATAAGGGCTTAAGTGGTAGTCCGGGTTGCAGCGGTAGCTAGCAACCTAGTAAGAGACGATCACGTCCAATGTTAAGAAATATAAAAACCCTTAGTTCCTAACAGAGGAGTCAGATCAAAACAAAAAGTACACCATAAGAACCGCCTTGTCCGAAACCTCTATAAAGGAAACTTACCGCCCTTTGGCTTGAATAACAAAGAAAATATATTAGCTTGAAAATCAAGCAAATTGACTTTTACCACGTTATTCTCCACAAACGGGATATTTTTTTCTCTTTTCTTTTGTATCCAGAGATAGCTTGGTACTGGAACATCGTAGAGGGTTGTTCAATAGCTCATTTTAAAGGAAATTAATTGGGTTAAAAACCTTTTGTAACTAAAATAAATTATTTCTAAAAGAGATTATAATAAAGAACGACCTCTTGCCAATACTAAATTTTATACGCCACTTAATTATAGAATAGGTTAGTAATTCAACAGATAGCTTGGCACTGGAACAACGTAGAGAGTTGTTCAATGGCTCATTTTAAAGGAAATTAATTGGGTTAAAAATCTTTTGTAACTAAAATAAATTATTTCTAAAAGAGAATAAATTATTTCACTAAAAGCTGCATTTTTGATGTTTATAATAAAGAACGAACTCTTTACTTTAGTTACCTATGTCTTGTCAAATTAGCTAATTAATTTCACCATATTTTGTTTTAAAAATAATTCCCACACCGGGATTCGAACCCAAGCTAATTGGTTGAAAGCCAACTATCCTAAGCCACTAGACCATATGAGATACGTGTAGAAATTATAATAAAGAACGACCTCTTGCCTATACTAAATTATATAGGCCACTTAACTATAGTATAGGTTAGTAAATTTACATTAAAAGACGATCACTGAAATAACAAACCATTCCATACATTGGACTTGCTTGGCACTGGAACATTGTAGAGAGTTGTTCAATGGCTAATTTTTAACATATTTCATATTAAAGATTGATCAATGATTATATAAAGGACCGATATAGTTCATTGGACGATCACGTCCAATGTTAAGAAATATAAAAACCCATAGTTCCTAACAGAGGAGTCAGATCAAAACAAAAAGTACACCATTAGAACCGCCTTGTCTGAAACCCCTGTATAAGAAACTTTCTGTCCCTTGGCTTGATCAGCAAGGGAAATATATTGGCATGAAAATCAAGAAAATTGACTTTAACCACGTTATTCTCCCCAAACGGGATATTTTTTTCTCTTTTCTTTTTTTTTCTTTTCCACAGATAGCTTGGCACTGGAACATCGTAGAGGGTTGTTCAATAGCTCATTTTAAAGGAAATTAATTGGGTTAAAAATCTATAGTAACTAAAATAAATTATTTCCAAAAGAGAATAAATTTTTCCACCAAAAACTGCATTTTTGATGTCTTTTCACACTGCAGTCTTTCAAACATAATCGTATACCAGCGGTAAGATTTGAACCCACTCCTCCGAAGAGACTGGTGGCTAACACCAGTGTCTTGGACCACTCGGCCAGGCTGCCTCTCATAAATAAATATATATGTGAATTTGGGTTGCAGCAGTAGCTAGCAACCTAGTAAGAGACGATCAGTCCCATGCTAATCCGGGTTGCAGCGGTAGCTAGCAATCCGGGTTGCAGCGGTAGCTAGCAACCTAGTAAGAGACGATCACGTCCAATGTTAAGAAATATAAAAACCCATAGTTCCTAACAAAGGAGTCAGATCAAAACAAAAAGTACTGCAGTGGTAGCTAGCAACCTAGTAAGAGACGATCACGTCCAATGTTAAGAAATATAAAAACCCATAGTTCCTAACAAAGGAGTCAGATCAAAACAAAAAGTACACCATTAGAACCGCCTTGTCCGAAACCCCTGTATAGGAAACTTTCTTTCCCTTGGCTTGAACAGCAAGGGAAATATATTGACTTGAAAATCAAGAAAATTGACTTTAACCACGTTATTCTCCCCAAACGGGATATTTTTTTCTTTTTTCTTTTTTTTTCTCATACAGAAGTGAGGTGGTTATTTTGCTCTGAAGTACTTACCGGGCTGTTCGGGCTTAGGCTCAAAGTTCATTTTTTTTGTAATGACTTTCAGTCATTTTCTGCATGACAAAAAAAGATTCTAAGCTCTTGCAGACTTATCAGTATATTTAAATACTTGCAACTGCCTGCCCGAGTATTTCTGCAGCTTAATCCATGTGTAGGAATCTTAAGAAAATTGTCAGCAAATCCAAGAACTAGTGATCTGTCAGAGCAGTAAATGAATTGACTGAACATCCTTGAATGACTTGTTCAGTCAAGACTTGACTGAACATTGCATGAAACTTGTCGTCTAATACTGCGGAGGGATTGTTTTCACCAAATTATTGTTATTAATTGTATAAAAGTTTTTTCACAAACAGTAAACGACGAATTAAAAACTTTAAATGGTTATAATAAAGAACGAATATTTTACCGATTATCTACTAATAACCATATATGACGTAATAAGTGACATGACGTAATATCTAAAACCTATTGTGTACTAATAACCATATATGACTTAATGAGTGACGTGACGTAAAAATTGAAAAAATTAATTTTTATTTTATTTTCGTTTTTAGTTCAGAATCGCTAAAGTTATAAACTGCAAAAATATTTATGGTGTCTGAACAATAGTTTTAATCTTTTAATTTAGACTAGAAAAATACCTGAAAATTTAAAAATTAGTTTAATTTTTTGTTAGGTTCTTGATACTTGATACGTGACTTAAACATTCAACTAATGGTTACATAATGGTTTCAATCAAGCAAGATACACGCAAGTTAGAAAAATAGTACTACCAAAAAAACAGAGACAGCATCTTGAAAAGAGAAAAGCAAAGGTATTCAACCGACCAGGCGTATCGAGATGCAAAAATTGATAGTGACAAATAGCGTTATTATAATGATGTAGGTTATAGACCTGCGAAAATTGAGACAGCCAAACAAAAGATTAAGGAATGGCATGATAATGTTGAAGATTACAGAGAAGCAACAATTGAAACAGCCAAACAAAAGAGCAAGGAACGGTATGATAACGATATAGATTACCGAAACAAACATAAGAAAAAAGTTGCTACCAGAATAATGGGTAGATACTGGGGTGACAAAAGCTATAATGAAAAAATTAAATTCTCTGCGAGGTTGTACCGACAAACGCATAAGGACAAAGGGAAAAATTACATTCAGAAATACAAGAAGATGACAAAAATGCAGGCTGATCTTTGTAAATTGAGAAACATTTTACGCATGTTTTATCGGGATCACGAAAAGTATTCAAAATTACAGATTAAAATTCTCTTTGAAAGAGCGAATGCTGTTGAAAAGTCGGCTAGAAATGCTTTGGCAAAGCTTCATAGTAATATCCAAAAGAAATGTTGTTAGTTTAATGATTACAATAAAGAACGACACCTAGTCCATGTTAACTGAAACATAAATAGGGACTATATAATTTCCATCAGTATCATGGCTTACAATCCGGGTTGCAGCGGTATCCGGGTTGCAGCGGTAGCTAGCAACCTAGTAAGAGACGATCACGTCCAATGTTAAGAAATATAAAAACCCATAGTTCCTAACAAAGGAGTCAGATCAAAACAAAAAGTACACCATTAGAACCGCCTTGTCCGAAACCCCTGTATAGGAAACTTTCTGTCCCTTGGCTTGAACAGCAAGGGAAATATATTGGCTTGAAAATCAAGAAAATTGACTTTAACCACGTTATTCTCCCCAAACGGGATATTTTTTCTTTTTTCTTTTTTTTTTCTTTTCCACAGATAGCTTGGCACTGGAACATCGTAGAGGGTTGTTCAATAGCTCATTTTAAAGTAAATTAATTGGGTTAAAAACCTTTTGTAACTAAAATAAATTATTTCTAAAAGAGAATAAATTTTTCCACCAAAAACTGCATTTTCGATGTCTTTTCACACTCCAGTCTTTCAAACATAATCGTATACCAGCGGTAAGATTTGAACCCACGCCTCCGAAGAGACTGGTGGCTAACACCAGTGCCTTGGACCACTCGGCCAGGCTGCCTCTCATAAATAAATATATATGTGAATTTGGGTTGCAGCAGTAGCTAGCAACCTAGTAAGAGATGATCAGTCCAATGCTAAGAAATATAACAAGACTCCTAAAAATAGAGTCAGATCAAAACAAAAGTACATCATTAGAATTACCTTGTCTGAAACCCTACTAGATAAATAATGAATGTCATCATAGTTTCATATTAGAGCTATGACGTGAATAGAAAAACATGAAATTATATTGTTGTTTCTGAAGACGTCATGAAATAATATCATTGCTCTATGACGTCAACAAAATCATTACGCTGTGACGTCATAATTACTACTTAAGAACTACAAAGATGAAAATGTTCTCATTCATAATTACATAATGGTTTCAATCAAGCAAGTCGCACGCAAGTTGAAAAAACAGTACTACACAAACAACAGAGATAGTATCTTGAAAAGAGAAAAGCAAAAATATTCAACCGACCAGGCGCATCGAGAAGTAAAAATTGAGAGAGCAAAACAAAGGTATTCAACCGACCAGGCGTATCGAGAAGTAATAATTGAGAGAGCAAAACAAAGCAAATCAAACGAACAGGCGTATCGAGAAGTAATAATTGAGAGAGCAAAACAAAGGTATTCAACCGACCAGGCGTATCGAGAAGTAATAATTGAGAGAGCAAAACAAAGGTATTCAACCGACCAGGCGTATCGAGAAGTAATAATTGAGAGAGCAAAACAAAACAGCAAGATGTGTTATCACAATGATGAAGATTATAGACATGCAAAAATTGAGACAGCCAAACAAAAGATCAAGGAGAGTTATCACAATGTTACAATAAGGAACGAACTTATAACCCATAGTAACTTAAGTATTAAATCAAACGGTTTGTTGTCATAGTAAAGAGCTGTGTAATGGCTCATTTTAAAGGAAACTGCTGTATATAGAAACCTTTTGTAATTAACAAAATTAATTATTATTATATAATAAAGATCAAACTCTTCCCTATACTAACTTGCATACGCAACTTCACTATAGTTAAGATTACAGTATTTATATGAAATAACAAACCATTCCATACATTGGACTTAGTTAGCTACTTGATTGTTTGAGTTTCGTCTCTTACTATTTAAAAGAAGAAAAAGCCGTAGGCTTTTTACTGTTTGTATTTTTAGTTAAAAAACGAACTCAAGTCCAAAGAAACTGAACACTGTGGTTCATTCATATTATCTTCATTATTTTAGCTAGAATGTAAATAAACAAGTTTCTATTTTAAAATTTATACATAAAGGATCGATCTGAAAATTAGTAAATGACAAACAACAGCATGTAATTGAATATCTTAGTTGCCTGATTTTCTGTGGTTTTTTAATTTAAAACACGAGACAGAGTATAGTTGAAAACAAAGGTGGTAAAAAATTCCTTCGACCTGGATTACAATAAAGAGCGAACTTTGACCTATAGTAACTGAAAGGCGTGTATGGGTGTGTGTTAACTGAAACTAGAATAATTACTGAAAATATTAAATAAATCAATAATATTTAGCTGTAAACTGCAAAAATATTAATGGTGTTTGAGCAATAATTTTAATTTTTTAATTCAAACAAAAAAACTACCTAAAAATTTTAAAATTAGTTTGGTTTTCCTTTTGCTTCAAGTGACTCGTTACGTCACTTTGTGGGGTGAAAAAAAATAAATTATTTTTCACGTTGATTTAATTGTTGCTGCTTATAAAGATTACGAAGACGCAAAGAATAGCTGGAGAAAATACGACAGACTCCGGAATGCAAACCTAATGGCTGTAGAAATACAACAGACAGCTAAACTAAAAATATACGAGTAGCAAGAGACTCAAAGGCAAGAAGAATTGATAAGCCTTAGAAACAATATCCGGGTTGCAGCGGTAGCTAGCAACCTAGTAAGAGACGATCATGTCCAATGTTATCCAGGTTGCAGTGGTAGCGATCAACCTAGTAAGAGACGATCACGTCCAATGTTAAGATATATAAAAGCCCATAGCTCCTAAAAAAGGAGTCAGATCAAAACAAAAAGTACACCATTAGAACCGCCTTGTCCGAAACCCCTGTATAGGAAACTTCTGTCCCTTGGCTTGAACAGCAAGGGAAATATATTGGCTTGAAAATCAAGAAAATTGACTTTAACCACGTTATTCTCCCCAAAAGGGATATTTTTTTCTTTTTTTTTGTATCCAGAGATAGCTTGGCACTGGAACATCGTAGAGGGTTGTTCAATAGCTCATTTTAAAGGAAATTAATTGGGTTAAAAATCTATAGTAACTAAAATAAATTATTTCTAAAAGAGAATAAATTTTTCCAATAAAAACTGTATTTTTGATGCAGTGACGTCATAATTACTATATAAGATTCTCTTTTCTTTGTTTCCAGTATAATAAAGATCAAACTCTTCCCTATACTAACTTGCATACGCAACTTTACTATAGTTAAGATTACAGTATTTTTATAATTTTCTTTACATTAAAAGACGATCACTGAAATAACAAACCATTCCATACATTGGACTTAGTTAGCTACTTGATTGTTTGAGTTTCGTCTCTTACTATTTAAAAGAAGAAAAAGCCGTAGGCTTTTTCCTGTTTGTATTTATCCGGGTTGCAGCGGTAGCTAGCAACCTAGTAAGAGACGATCACGTCCAATGTTAAGAAATATAAAAACACATAGCTCCTAAAAAAGGAGACAGATCAAAACAAAAAGTACACCATTAGAACCGCCTGGTCCAAAACCCCTTTATAGGAAACTTTCTGTCCCTTGGCTTGAACAGCAAGGAAGATATATTGGCTTGAAAATCAAGAAAATTGACTTTAACCACGTTATTCTCCCCAAAAGGGATATTTTTTTCTTTTTTTTTTGTATACAGAGATAGCTTTGCACTGGAACATCGTAGAGGGTTGTTCAATATCTCATTTTAAAGGAAATTAATTGGGTTAAAAATCTATAGTAACTAAAATAAATTATTTCTAAAAGAGAATAAATTTTTCCAATAAAAACTGTATTTTTGATGCAGTGACGTCATAATTACTATATAAGATTCTCTTTTCTTTGTTTCCAGTATAATAAAGATCAAACTCTTCCCTATACTAACTTGCATACGCAACTTTACTATAGTTAAGATTACAGTATTTTTATAATTTTTTTTACATTAAAAGACGATCACTGAAATAACAAACCATTCCATACATTGGACTTAGTTAGCTACTTGATTGTTTGAGTTTTGTCTCTTACTATTTCAAAGAAGAAAAAGCCATAGGCTTTTTCCTGTTTGTATTTATATCCGGGTTGCAGCGGTAGCTAGCAACCTAGTAAGAGACGATCACCTCCAATGTTAAGAAATATAAAACCCCCCAACTCTTAAAAAAAGAGTCAGATCAAAACAAAAAGTACACCATGAGAACCGCCTTGTCCGAATCCTCTATAAAGGAAACTTACCGCCCTTTGGCTTGAATAACAAAGAAAATATATTGGCTTGAAAATCAAGAAAATTGACTTTTACCACGTTATTCTCCACAAACGGGATATTTTTTTCTTTCCGCTTTTTCTTTCTGCTCAGCTAGCTGGGCACTGGAAAATCATAGAGAGCTGTATAATAGCTCATTTTAAAGGAAATTGCAACATCTAGTCACTTTTGTATTTAAAAATAAAATACTTTTTAAAGTAGAATCAATTTTGTCAAAAAAATTGCATTTTTGATGTATTTTCATACTGCAGTCTTTTCAAAGATATTTGAATTTTGAAGCAATAAAACAGTCCATGTAATGAACTCTATAGTAATAATAGCTACTTGTCTCAATAGTAACCGAAACTCCTGGAACCAAAATTTTCTTTTTTGGCTTAATCGCTAAAATTATTATGTAAACTGCAAAAATATTTATGATGCCTAATCAGTAATAGTAATTTTTTAATTTAAACAACAAAAATACATGAAAATTCTAAAATTAGTTTTGCTTTTTGTCTCCTGGAAGAAATTTTTTTTTCATCTCAGTTCAAATTTATTATTGTATCCTGTAACCCGTAAAGTACATATCTCCATATTATTGTCTCATAATTGCAATTATTTTAGTTTTCAGTCAATAATCAATAAACTTATTATTTAAAATTAAAAAATATTTATTGTGTCTAACCAATAATACTAATTTTTTAATTAAAAAAAGATAAAAAAATTAAAATTTTAAAATTAGTTTTGTTTTATGCTAGGTTTTAGATACTCGACACGGGATTTTGTGTGCTTAATAATTTTAAAAAAAGAAAGAAAAAAAGGAAAAAAAGAAAGAATAACCAAAAACAATATCAAAATAGAACAATCCAAATTTCTACTAATAGAAAACTTTACTACACAAAAAATAAAGCTAACATCCTGAAATATAAGAAAAGTTTATTTAAAAGAGATAAAAATGCCACCAAACGCAATAAAGCTCGAGCACGCGTAAGGATTGCTACTAAGATGTCTTGTGATCCAGGATTTAAGAAAATGAAATATGACAGAGCAAAACAGAGGTATCTTACGGATCAGGGGTATCGAGAAGGGAAAATTGAGACAGCGAAACAAAAGAGCAAGGAACGGTATGATAACGATATAGATTACCGAAACAAACATAAGAAAAAAGTTGCTACCAGAATAATGGGTAGATACTGGGGTGACAAAAGCTATAATGAAAAAATTAAATTCTCTGCGAGGTTGTACCGAAGAACGCATAAGGACAAAGGGAAAAATTACATTCAGAAATACAAGAAGATGGCAAAAATGCAGGCTGATCTTTGTAAATTGAGAAACATTTTACGCATGTTTTATCGGGATCACGAAAAGTATTCGAAATTACAGATTAAAATTCTCTTTGAAAGAGCGGATGCTGTTGAAAAGTCGGCTAGAAATGCTTTGGCAAAGCTTCATGGCAATATCCAAAAGAAATGTTGTCAGTTTAACGAAAAGCTTCCAAGGTATGGATTGGCAACTGCGGAACAGTTTATAGATGCAATGGAAAATGTTCGACAACACAGTGAATATACGGAGGCGTACTTCTTAGAAAATTCGTATATTAATTTTGGAAGGAGCAATTGCAGTTTATGTAGCAGCAATAAAAATATATATACAAGCATACCTATCAACAGCGAAGGAAAAGCAATGTTTTTCAATTATGGCGAAAACGAGCCTGTTAGGGTTATTAGTAAATGTGTTTGTAAGACTAATGATTTAGAACAAATTCCTGGAACACCGACTCAAGAAAAAAGCATTTCTAACTGTGTTTTAAACAGTTCGTTTAGTTCTACTGAATATTTGGCAAAAAATTCTCTGTGTAGTAGAACACACTGTCCTGAAAAGTACGAGACAACTATTGAAAAATGCTCTAAAACTAGATCTGACAAGGAAATTATGATGGCTGAAGTCACCTATAACAATCTGAGTAAAAATTCAAAACCAAAAATTGGGCAGCAGGTTACTTGGCAATGTCACCCTGATATCTGCAAGCTCTATCCGACGGATATTGAATTATTACAATAAGGAACGAACTGTAACCCATAGTAACTTAAGAGATGGTCATAATAAAGAGCTGTGTAATGGCTCATTTTAAAGGAATCCGGGTTGCAGCGGTAGCTAGAAACCTAGTAAGAGAAGATCACGTCCAATGTTAAGAAATATAAAATCCGGGTTGCAGCGGTAGCTAGCAACCTAGTAAGAGACGATCACGTCCAATGTTAAGAAATATAAAAACCCACAGCTCCTAAAAAAGGGGTCAGATCAAAACAAAAAGTAACCATTAGAACCGCCTTATCCGAAACCCCTGTATAGTAAACTTTCTGTCCCTTGGCTTGAATAGCAAGGGAAATATATTGGCTTAAAAATCAAGAAAAGTGGCAGCTACTACAACATTCTGCCTAAAAGGGATATTTTTTTTTTCTTTTTTCTTGTTTTCCAGAGATAGCTTGGCACTGGAACATCGTAGAGAGTTGTTCAATAGCTAATTTTAAATAAAATTAATTGGATTAAAAATCTATAGTAATTAAAATAATTTATTTTTAAAAGAGAATAAATTTTTCCACCAAAAACTGCATTTTTGATGTCTTTTCACACTGCAGTCTTTCAAACATAATCGTATACCAGCGGTAAGATTTGAACCCACGCCTCCGAAGAGACTGGTGGCGAGCACCAGTGCCTTGGACCACTCGGCCAGGCTGCCTCTCATATCCGGGTTGCAGTGGTAGCTAGCAACCTAGTAAGAGACGATCACGTTCAATGTTAAGAAATATAAAAACCCATAGTTCCTAACAAAGGAGTCAGATCAAAACAAAAAGTACACCTTTAGAACCGCCTTGTCCGAAACCCCTGTATATGAAACTTTCTGTCCCTTGGCTTGAACAGCAAGGGAAATATATTGGCTTGAAAATCAAGAAAAGTGGCAGCTACTACAACATTCTGCCTAAATGAGATATTTTTTTCTTTTTTTTCTTTTTTCTTTTCCATAGATAGCTTGGCACTTGAACATCGTAGATGGTTGTTCAATAGCTCATTTTAAAGGAAATTAATTGGGTTAAAAATCTATAGTAACTAAAATAAATTATTTCTAAATACAGTAAAGAACGAACCTTAGCCCATAGTAGCAGAAATAAGAATATCTAAGTTGCAGCGGTAGCTAGCAACCTATTAATTACATAATCCGGGTTGCAGTGGTAGCTAGCAACCTAGTACGAAACGCCAAATTAAAAGATGATCATTAGAAGAACAAACCATTGCCTATATTGGACTTAGTTAGCTGCCTGATTCTTTGAGGTTCGTCTCTTACTATTCCAAAGAAGAAAAAGCCTTAGGCTTTTTCCTTTTTGTAATAATACATTAAAAGATAACCATATGTGACGTAATAAGTGAATGCAATATTTATACACGTTCTTTCGACAATATGGCATTAAATCCGGGTTGCAGCGGTAGCTAGCAACCTAGTAAGAGACGATCACGTCCAATGTTAAGAAATATAAAAACCCATAGCTCCTAAAAAAGGAGTCAGATTAAAATAAAAAGTACACCATTAGAACCGCCTTGTCCGAAACCCCTGTATAGTAAACTTTCTGTACCTTGGCTTGAACAGCAAGGGAAATATATTGGCTTGAAAATCAAGAAAATTGACTTTAACCACGTTAGTCTTCCCAAACGGGATATTTTTTTTTCTTTTTTTGTATCCAGAGATAGCTTGGCACTGGAACATCGTAGAGGGTTGTTCAATAGCTCATTTTAAAGGAAATTAATTGGGTTAAAAATCTATAGTAACTAAAATAAATTATTTCTTAAAGAGAATAAATTTTTCCAATAAAAACTGTATTTTTGATGCAGTGACGTCATAATTACTATATAAGAATAATTAGAATAATGGTTAGATCAAAGCAGGCTATACGCAAGTTGAAAAAAGAGTACTACACAAACAACAGAGATAGTAACTTGAAAAGAAAAAAGCAAAGGTATTCAACCGACCAGGTGTATCGAGAAGTAATAATTGAGAGAGCAAAACAAAGGTATTCAACCGACCAGGCGTATCGAGAAGTATTACAGAAAAGAACGAACTCTTGCCTATACTAACTTGTATATAAAACTCAACTATACTATAGGCTTGCACAGTAATATTTAAAGTCAATATAGTAAAAATTCCCTATAACGGGGAATTGAACCCGGGTTATAATAGCAAACAAACTCTAGCCCATAGTAAATTAATCCGGGTTGCAGTGGTAGCTAGCAATCCGAGTTGCAGCGGTAGCTAGCAACATAGTAAAAGACGATCACGTCCCATAGTCAAAACAATGGGGTGTTTAAAAAGAAAATTAATTAAAAAGAATTTACTTTTTAAAGTAGAATCAATTTTTACAGAAAAACTGCATTTTCATGCACAAGCTGCAGAAATGACGTCATATTCGTGAGTTGTTACCATGTGACGTAATATGTGAATGTAATATTTATGCAAGTCTATCTTTTGACAAGATAATATAAGACATAGAGAATGGATCAATATAGGTAATTATATATGGGTACTATTTAAGTTTCAGTGGATATAGCTGAAACCTAGTAAAGAACAAAACGTGCCACATAGTAACTAAAAGTTAAGATCGATATATCCATTATGATGCACCAAATTTGTCGTTTGACAAAAAAAACAGAATAAAAACACAATTCAAGATATTGATACTTTGACTTAAGATATTTTCCGGGTTGCAGCGGTAGCTAGCAACCTAGTAAGAGACGATAACGCCCCATAGTAAAAATCAACCCTCCAATAGAAAAAACGAACTGTTGGGTCACAATTTAAAGATTCCTTAACTCAATTAATGGATAGCCTGGATAGCACCTGTCTACAGTATATAAGATACCACAAACTGAACGATAGTAAGGTGGCGTTCTATTTTTATCCCCATAGAGTTGTGCAGCAGCTAAGAGTACTAGGTATTATTGAGACAGTGCGTGTTTCTGCAGCTAAATTATCGTCCCGAATTTCCAATATCAGTTTGTAAATCAATACTATCAGCTTGCTATAGGTCTTCGGAAGGCTGAGCTAATTAAAAAATGTGAAAATGTTTTACTTAATCTGAGTCACGGTTTTGATGTGTGTAAGTTTAAACAGACATAAGTATTTTGTCTTGCAGGAAAGATTGCGCAATTGATTATAATTAAGAACGAACATAAAGTTATTATAAAAGGCACTTAGATATTGTTACATGTTTAACAGAGCGAGGAGGATTTTGTACAAGAATTATCTGAGTGATCTAGTAAAGAGTTAAGGATATCTTTCAAGCAAATACTATAATAGATTAGATTAAAAGTTTAGCAGACAGCCAAGACAGAGCGAAAAAGCAAACCTAAATATGAATGTATCCTATAGCGTATGAATAATACAGTATATGGATTTGCCATTGTTGAAAAAATCTAGTTTGTTGTTTGGCAGTTTTGTTTCTATTATAAAAAAAAACTAATTATTATTGTAGTAGAATTGAAAAAACTGGCTAGTATCTTATACTGCACACTAGCAAAAATCGTCATTTTTTCATAATTGTATAAAATTCATATATAATAAAAACTGTTTTTTTGTTTGTGAATAAGGAAACCTAAATATATATAAGCCTGTATCTGTTTTGCTATAGTACGAGTATTTGAAATTTTAGCCCAATCTTGTCTTCACCTCTGTGGTTGTGGGTGTTTTTAGTACACAACAAGCTACACCTAAATAATAAAATAGTTGTATTTTTAACAGGCCAGTGGGTCCTGAAGCTTTTGGTAAAAAGGGTTTTGAGTAATGCTTAAAAAACAGTTTATGTTCTGATCATTTGCATGTACGAAGAAGCCCAATGGAGCAGCTAATCCTTCTTTAATGTAGATGTGCATGAAATTCAAAATAAAATTAAATACCTAGCCATTATTGAAATGAACCTTTGAGGACTGATTTTACCTCAAGCCAAAGAGTTTTGTATAACATAAAAAATTACTTTAGTATAAGATCAGCAAAAATCAGAATTTAACTAAAGCGCCCCACTTTCTTGTTTTAAACGTATTTGTAGTCAAAATCTTAAGGGAACCCATAAATATTATTAAAATTTTGAGCAAGTTGGGTCCAGACCTAATACATTGGTGTATTTAGGGAATATAAAAAGCGCGGCATCCTCTCTTAAGCACAACATGTCGAGTGATCAAGGGAGAAACTGGCGAACAGATAACAGATTTATATCAAAAATTAAAGGAGATCTAAAATGCTAATGGCTCTGACATTAAAAACGGAAAAATTGTTTAATTTGACCGAAAAATCGAAATGGCCGAAAATTTCTGACATAATGACGTATTCTTAAGGTATTCTTAGGGAAATCGGCTAATTATTTTAGTGGGAAGATTAATTTCCATGGCCCCTGTGTGTGTTTATATTGAACGTGACTGGGTGCTAGTAGCTGTTCATTTTGGTCAAACCTCCCTACTTCCCAAATTTTTTGATAGGACATTGGTTTAACACGAACAAAACAAATGGAAATGAGTTTAGATAGAAGCTAAAACTTGTATTAATGATGACCTTGTTCTACTTTCAGAATTATTAATTAGCTAAAAGAACTACTTTTGGGAAAAGAACAAAAGAATCCGTTCCAACTTTCAGATTTATCGCTTCTAAATCACCTGACAATGACTTACCTTTGAAATAGTCGGCGTTCGGAACTTTGGTGAATTAATTGGATGACAAACAGCGATATATCTGTCTGCAGACATAATGGCCAGGAGAAATGAACTGGCAAACTGACTTATGGATGTTTGTGTCATATAAACTTTGCACATCACATAGCCAAGAGGCCATCCATCAGAAAACATGGCCGCCAAAAGAAATGGAATTCCTAAAATGATAACACATCAAAAACTAATTAGACCATACAACATAAAACCACCAGGCGATCAAAACGAACATGCAGGGTAGATTAACAAAAATATTTTCAGAGGATTTAACAAATAGGCGATGTTCAGGGATTCCTTCTAAAAGAATACTTGCATAGAATTCATAAAATTTGTGTGGCCCTTTGGGATAGGACCAAATGATCCACAACAGATAAAGGAGAGTAATTACTGTAACATGATCTGAAACAAAATAGTAAGACAGATTGGACAGAAGAGATTCCAAAAAAGTCAAATATTTCTTCCTTTATTTCCATTGCAAGAGACATATTCTTGAATGACGTGGTAAAAGCCTGATTTATATGCACTAACAAACAATTGCCGTCATGCTCAGATGTGAAGCTATGGCCGTCATGCCCCTTGTAAACAGATATGAAGCTATGAATATTTTCTCTGTAATTTATTCTGTTTGACAAAGTTTACCTGCCTTTTTTTGCCAGGTTTACAAATTGTTGATCCCTGGAAAAATTTTCCTTAAACGAAAAATGAGAGCAAATCAAGCCACTTCAAATAAATTTGTCGCTTTTTCAGACAAGGGGGATCAAGCATTTTCTTGAGGATTCAAGACTGTCTAAATAAAACTTTTGTATACCCCTGCAAACAAATTTTCTTGTCCTATATTGCAAAATTGAGCATTTTCCGATAATTGGTATGTCCTTTTGAGCCTCCCTTTAAATGGCATCCGTGTGTGAAATATAAATCTTATTTAAACCATTATTCAACCTTTGCACAACAATATTTGAGAAAGCCGCTTTATATTAAACAAAATGAAAATTCTAGAAATGCAGAAACTAAGCACGATATGCTTTACTAAGAAATATAATAAAACAAAATTTAAAATACGATAATCGCTGACAAACACAAATCACAGAAACATATAAAACACGAAAATAACAGTTATAAAAGTTCTAGGAATGAATGATGTACGAGAAAATAATACATATTTACTTAGTGGTTATGACTCGTATACTCCTCTGAACATATTTTTCAACGCTTGTAATGTCAGCATTACCGCTACCCCTGAAGATATTTATTGTTCTTCTTCCTATCTATAGTGATCCAAATAATTTTACTCCCTTAATATGGGAGACATATATCATGATTTACAAGATTCCAAGATATTCTGAAATATTGCACAATTGCGACTTGCATCTTAAAAGTGATTAACCCTAGAAGGGTAAGCTTTCGTAAATTTTACGACGCAAAAACACTTTTTCGCGGTTGCCATGGAAACGGATGCATTGCGCGAACTGACCTCCCCGATATGCTAATATTATGACTAGCCAGTTCTTGTGCCGTCACCGAGGTTTTATTATCTGAACCGGGTGGGGAGGTATTAAGGGTGAGTAGCAAAATTTACGAAAGCTTACCATCTACGTAACTTGTTCACCTATTTCAGGAAAAGGGATTTTTTGATCAAAACTTGGTAATTAGTAAGCTTCTTCAGACAATGAGGTTAGATCAGTTTTTTAACGTTGTTGACAAGCTTCGTAGCAAATTTCGTGAGGAAATAGCACATGAAAATGCTGACTTTGGCTATTTTCTGATTTAACAAATGAGCAGCAAAAAATGTTCTTTTTTCAGAATGACTTCGCGACGGCTTTCACATGCGGAAATCCTGCGTCTGCTTGAATCAGAAGATGGTGAAGCAGCAGAGGATTCTTGTACAGACGATGAGGAGGACCAGGAAATCCTTGACATTTCTAATAGCGAAGATTCCGATGATGATTATTTTCCTCCAGACGAGAACGAATATAGCAGCCCTGATGAAAACCTTTCTACTACAGTGAGTTTAAGCCAGGCGTATTCGAAGCGTAAAAAAACTGTTGCTGAAGGTCCTACATCTCCTGAATCATCAAATGAAACCGATGACGACCCTCCTCTATCCTCTCAGCTGCCAGGGGACGAACATATTGTCATTCCAAGGAAAAAATCTTTGAAAGCAAAGAATGGTCATCGATGGTCGGCTGTCCCGCCGTCCAGACCCAATAAGGCAAAGGCGAGAAACATTGTTAGAGGTGCAGCTGAACCTGTAAGTGGCGATGCAAAAGCGGCCAAAAGTGAACTGTCAGTATTTCACCTGTTTTTTTCAAACGGTGTCTTCGAGAAAATAACGAAACATACGAACGAGGAAATAGTGAGGAAGAAAGACTCGTATTCACAGCAAATTGCAACCACTGCTGCAACGACTGAGATAGAAGTTAGGGCCCTAGTTGGTATCCTCATTCTCTCAGGCTCACTCAAAGATGGGCATCTTTCGACCGAGGAGCTGTTTGACACCCATTTGAGTGGCTCTTCATACCATGCCACCATGAGCCGTCAGCGCTTCAGATTCTTGGTAATTTTTTTGCGGTTCGATGACAAAAATAGTCGGGAAGAACGAAGAAAACATGATCCGTTTGCAACTATAAGGGAAACGTGGGAATTGATCATACAGAGCTGCAAAGAACATTTTCGCCCAGGAATCAACGTCACTATCGACAAGCAGCTATTAGGATTCCGTGGACGCTGTCCTTTTAGAATGTATATTCCCAACATACCTACCAAGTACGGACTTAAGATTTTCATGATGTGCGACGTTGGAACATAGTCCTTGGTGAATGCAATGCCATATTTTGGAAAGGCGATAAGGACTGACGAATTTCCACTAGGAATACAATATATGCAAGAGCTCAAAACATATATCTGGGAGACAAATAAAAGTGTCACGACTGACATCTGGTCTACATTGATTCTGTTTGCAACCGAACTACTGAAGAAACTGTATTGACTGACTACAGTTGGTACAGTACGAAAAAACAAGAATGAAATTCCGGAAGAGCTGCTTGTAAGCAAAGGGAGAATCACAGGAACCTCAATGTTATGTTTCGATTGGGAGCTTACTCTAGTGTTATATCCTCCTAAGCCATCAAAAATGGTCCAGCTTTTGTCAACTTGCCAAGAGGGTACCAGTATCATGTATCGAGCCAAGAAGCCTGAGATAATTGAGTACTACAATAACACCAAAGGCGGTATAGACACATTTGACAAAATGTGTAGTTCAATGTCAGCGGCTTGGAAGACCAACAGGTGGCCCATGTGCATGTTTTATGGGCTGATCAACATCGCGTGTATCAACAGTTATGTCATCTACTCCTTCAATATCTCCAAA
This sequence comes from Artemia sp. Qi Xiang Cuo, assembly GCF_049724085.1. Taxonomy (NCBI): domain Eukaryota; kingdom Metazoa; phylum Arthropoda; class Branchiopoda; order Anostraca; family Artemiidae; genus Artemia; species Artemia sp. Qi Xiang Cuo. The sequence continues at coordinate 49,280,002 of NC_142797.1, read as the reverse complement.
TCTGGTGGAAGACCCCTTTCACGAAAGGATTTCATGAATGTTCTGTTCAAAGAGTTGACCCAGCCGCATATGACCACTCTCTTAGATACCCCCACTTTGCAGCGCTCGATCAGACTCGATATCAGTCAAAAAGGAGGTGACAGGTGAAATACATTCAGGAACGTCTGTGGAAGGGAGAAGATTGACCTGCAGCCTTTGCCCAGCGCGCATTCGCCGAATGACAACCAATTTTTGCAACCACTGCAAAAAGCCGTTCTGCGGTGAACACCGTGCGAAGTCATGCATACCATGTGACTCCAAGAAATGAAATCAACCTTTTGTGCTGTGTAAAACATTATCTGAAGATCTGTTTTCGATAATTCCCACTTACTTTTAAAATATACTTAAGTGATGAGTTTTAAAAGTCAATGTTTCTGCAAGTAGTAATTTTTACGAAAGCTTACCATCTACGTAACTTTTTGGGAAGCTTACCTTTCTAGGGTTAAATAAAAAAAAACAAGTTTTTTAAATTGAAAGTAAGGAGCAACATTAAAACTTAAAACGAACAGAAATTATTCCGTATATGAACGGGGCTGTCCCCTCCTCAACGCCTTGCTCTTTACACTAAAGTTTTTTATTATTTTAAAAAATTAAGTTGTGAGATAGAGTTAAACTTTAGCGTAAAGAGCGAGGCGTTGGGGAGGGGACAGTCCCTTTCATATAAGGAATAAATTCTGTTCGTTTTAAGGTTTAATGTCGCTCCTTACTTTCAGTTTAAAAAACTTGTTTTTCTATTTAATTTCTGATCGTTTTTTAGTTAATGCAGCTTTTATTTTGACTCACCGTCATTGAATAAGTAAGCAAAATTTGCATAAAAATTTTACTCTTCTTTTGCTAAATGGTTGTCTCGAAATTTGGTTCTGACGTAATTTACAAATTAACTTAAGTAGCAAACTTCTATATTCGTATATTTTTGTTCTGGCAAAAAATACGTTGCAGATATAGTTGCAGATTTTTGCAGATATGAGCTTGAAACCTATGTAATAGGGTTTTCTGATACGCTGAATCTGACGGTGGGATTTTCATTAAAATTATTTCACTTGAAGGGGATGTTTCCTCCCTCTTTAAAAAATCAGGTAAAGTTTCTCAGGCTCGTAGCCTTTGATGAGTAATACTAAACTTAATAAAATTTATATATTTAGAATCAGCATTATAAGCCCATTCTTTTGATACAGTTATTGACATCAAAATTCCATTTTTAAAAGTTTCGATTACTATTGAGCCGTATCGATTGTTTTTTTTTTATTACGTATATGTTATTACGTATATGAGGGGGTTGTACCCTTAGTAAATACCACGCTCTTTACGTTAAAAGTTAAAAAAAAATTTAATTCACAAACCCCTGAATCACAAAGGCCGTTTAATTAGAATAGATAGCTCTTTTGAAAGCACTAAAAAAAACTGTAGCGTAAAGAGCGAGGTATTGACTTGGGGGAGAACCCCCTAATATACGTAATAATTTCTGTTAGTTTTAAGTTCTAATGTTGCTTCTTACTTTCAGTTGAAAAAACTTGTTTTTTTTAATTTAATTTATTATCTTTTTTTAAGTAATTCTTGGAAATTCGGCACACCCTCCATAGAAATGTCCCTTAACCCGAAGACACCACCACCATGGTAATATTCTGCCACATAATCCCCTTCTCAAGCCCCCCCCCACCAGAACAATAATCCTGTCAAACAATATAGGTATGTTTACCACTAACCAATGAAAGATTTGAGGAAAGGGCAACGTTCATATGTTGCAGCCCTTCCACGGGGAACGGGGGGGGATTAAGTCATCCTAAACGATATATTTATAAGATTTTCGACTATGCTGAACAAAATAGCTATCTCAAAATTTTAGTTGGGTGACTTTGAGAAAACACGAGCGTGGGAGGGGGCCTAGTTGCCAGTAGAGGAGGGGGTCCGACTCCGATCAGTACAAAATTCGGTTATCAAAAGAACGTATCTCCGATCAGTACACCATATATGGGCATAGAGTCATTAGGGAGAACACGTGGTTAATGGGGTCAATGACCTCTTTTTCTAAGGTCGATTTATTTGATGTTTCTATGTGTAATAACTCCGGGGCGAAGGTTGCACATGCGCATTGAATTCTAACGGGAACAATGTTATTGATCTAGGACTCGAGGGGGAAGTGAATTTCCGAGAAATTGATTGCGTAATCGAAGGGGAAGTGAATTTCCGAGAAATTGATTGCATAATCGAAGGGGAAATTGTTGATTCACGAAGGGAAAATTAAGAAACAAACATGGCTTCTTTAATCTGTGATTTACATAATCGCTAGGGGAAATTATTGATTCACGAAGGGGGGAATTATGAAACAAACCTGGCTTCAGTGTTGTTTGGTTAGGCCTAACCTGTGAAATTGATTTACATAATCGGCGGGGAAATTGTTGATTCACGAAGAGGGACTTAAGAAACATTAAGGCTTCTTTAATCTTTAGGCCTGAGGGATTTATTTATTATTGTTGTTTTTGGACAAGTGCATGCTCGGGGTGAATGTCAAGGTGTCCTGGAATAGGAAACAGTTAGATCACATGTTTCCTTCTCAGCCAATCAGCGAGTCGGATACATCCTCCTTCTCAGCCAATCAGAGACGTGCTTACATATTAGCGGCGGTGGGAATATAAGGAACGGGTTTTTTTTTATATAGTTTTATTAGTCTGTGAATAGAATTCAAAGGAGTGAGAAGAAGAAGAACAGTTTGACTTTACTCATTTTGGATATATATTTGTGTTGAAGATGGCGATGTGTGGAATGTTTACCCTATTAGAAGTTGATAGTGTAGTTGATGATAATAGTACAAGAGAACCAAACATTGCGGTGGAAATCACGAAAGGATCACGGCTTTGTCTGGAATGGGATGCAGTATATGCAAGATATGTGATATCCTTGAGCAAATTTAAAATGGAGGATCAATTATGTTTCGCCGCTAAAGTTGATATAGCACACGTGAATAGACTTCAATGTGCTTTAAGTGCATTGGTGAAACATATTGAAGACAATAAACAGTCTTTATAATTTTACATTTTATAAATTATTAATGTTGTTGTTGTTGTAATTATTCAGTAAAATTGTTGTGACCTCAATAATATTTCCTATATTTTCTGGTGAGTTCTAATGAAGAGGTATCAGCCTCAAGATTGCAGTCGTAGTGACATGATCGAAAAATGACTCAATTTGAGAAAGAGAGACTTAGATCAAATCTAGTGTTTATGGAAAAACATTTGATTTTGGATGATGATTTTCTCGAGTTATCTCTTAAACGCAAGATATTCTCTTGTCGGGGAACACTTGACAATATAATGAGGAGTGATTCTCCCCCATTGGACTATTGTATGAAGCTTTTAAAATGTGATTCAAATGCTTATAGTCAATTTATTGATGTATTAATTGGAACAAAGCAGAATCATATTGTGGATATACTTTTGAAAACATTGCCAATGGATTCAATGTAGATGACTCCCCCATCATTCGAAAGAGGTAACGCTACAGAGCTACTCCTCTCTCCCCCATTTCCCTCACCTTAAATTTATCGAGTGAGGACGATCAGTTTCGTTTTAGCTGTGAGAGAGTTGACATCGGAAACCGAAAAATGTTCTATACATGTCAATTGTATATGTACACTCTTGGCAGTTGGAATCAATGTGAGAATTGTACAATCATAGATGGATATAGTGAAAAGTGTAAAGTATGTAATCCTTGTAAATTACATAGAGGCTATGCAGTACAAATTAAAGGATGTAATTCATGTCTTGAGGAGGTGTGTGATTCTCATCCTAGAGGGCACCTGTGCTCCAATTGTCATAATGATAAATGTGATCAGTGGGAGAATACTTACCCCGCTATGATTGGACAGAATCCTAAACGCGATTTTAGTTTATTTCTACGAGATTGGTATCGTCGATGATTTAAATTATTATGGGAAGAGGAATCTGGTCTACGATTCAACTGTTGGAATAACAAGACAATCTGGTTTCTACGTCATCGCTGTGACGACACTGCCTACTATGACTATAAACCAAGTGATTTTTATTTGGCTGTGACGGAATGTGATTCACCATTTGAAAACACTGTATGTGATATTGCTTCAAATAGACAGATTGAAACTCGTGAATTTCATAATATGAATGTAAATAGTATCATTGACTATACAAAGAGATATGACAAGAGTGAAGTTACATTGTACTTCAGAAAATGGGACCCTCACTTTGACGTCAATCAAGATCAATATACAGTGAATCCAAATGATTTACACACATTAGTGATTCACGACAATTGCCTATACCTCGAAGATGAAGAAATCTAAAAGTGAAGATTTAAAGACATTGTTGTATATATGCATTTTATTAATAAACAAATTCACAAACAATCTATGTTCAAATATTTATTCCTTTGTAATATCCATATTTATCACTGTTTTTATGTATACTACCTCAGGAGGTTCTATTATTTGAACCTCATCCTCCTCCACTGATATAATATTTATGGGAGAGGGTGTCTCCTCAGCAAATAAATCCTCGGACCCACTCCTCAACAGATCCCCCTCCACTGGCACAATATTTATGAGAGAGGGTATCTCCTCCGCAAATAAATCTTCACGCACTCGAACTCGCGGGTTATGTACTCGAACCGAGGACCCACTCCTCAAGAGATCCACCGCTCTACATGTACAGAGAAGTTCTTCCTCCTCCTCAGAGGTGATCTCGATGCTCTCGTTCTTTGCACATGTAGCTAGAAGATTCTCCTCTTCCTCGATAGTGAGCCCCCACTCGCTCCATACATCCTAAAAAGGTTGAGAACACTATGGTCAAAAGCTCTGTGGAAAGGTATAGTCTTCATGAATATACTGAGGGGTGTTCTATAAATGTAATAAACAGGGTTACTTATTTTTTTAATTTTATATATAATTTTGTATGTCTAAAATTCATCAATTAGCCATATGTGGGTTTTTTTTATATTATTTTTTACATACGGAGCGAGATTTAATGTCATTTATAGAAGCATGTATGATATTTAATTTATTTTATAAAACCAGTAAAAAAAAATTTTACAAAGAACTATTTTTTTCAATGAAAAGTAAAGAGCTATGACATTAAATCAAAGAGAGTAGAAATAAAGTTGAATAATTGCTTAAACGTAAATTTTCTGTAAACATACTTCTAATTAATCACTCCTAAAAAGGTAAGTATTATTCTTATACTCTAGTTCCATGAAGAAAAAGCAAGTTACTATTAAAGAATAAATGAAACCAAAACGAACAGCTATGACTGAATTTATATTTTAGTTTCAAGAAGCAAAAGTAGTTAATACGTCCATGGATTTGACTTATAAAGCTGGAATCCTAAAGTGATATTTATGAAAATGCAAAAATGTAATTTTTATTTTCTACGATAAATACGATAAATACGATAAAGAGATAAAGAGAGCAAAGAGAGCTGAAATAAAGTTGAATAATTGCTTAAACGTAAATTTTCTGTAAACATACTTCTAATTAATCACTCATAAAAAGGTAAGTATAGACCGCTCATCCTCTCTGATGGGGGAGCATGCACAGCTGGCTAAAGCAGTTAACATTTGCCTGGAAGCTCGAAATGTAAAGTGGGATTTTGGAAAATGCAGAAATTTAATAATGGTTCTTGGAAATTTTCGGTTTGATTATGAAATAAGAAATTTTTAAAAACATGAAATTTTTTGCAATTAAAAACGAACAAAAATTAATTAAAAAACTTTCCGAAAAATATGTTTTCAAAAGAAAAGTAAAGTTCATTTTAAACTTAAGCTCAGCAGATGCAAATACCATTTAAAATTTAAACTCGAAACAATCAGAAATTACTATTAAGGAATAGTTGAAACCAACACGAACAGCTATGACTGATTTTATATTTTAGTTTCAAGAAGCAAAAGTAGTTAATACTTCCAAAGATTTGACTTATAAAGCTGGAAACGTAAAGTCTGATTTATGAACATGGACAAATGTAAATTTTATTTTCTATGATAAATACGATAAAGAGAAAAAGAGAGCAAAGAGAGCTGAAATAAAGTTGAATAATTGCTTAAACGTAAATTTTCTGTAAACATAGTTCTAATTAATCACTCCTAAAAAGGTAAGTATAGACCGCTCATCCTATATGGTGGGGGAGCATGCACAGCTGGCTAAAGCAGTTAACATTTGCCTGGAAGCTCGAAATGTAAAGTGAGATTTTGGAAAATGCAGAAATTTAATAATGGTTCTTGGAAATTTTCGGTTTGATTATGAAATAAGAAATTTTTAAAAACATGAAATTTTTTGCAATTAAAAACGAACAAAAATTAATTAAAAAACTTTCCTAAAAATATGTTTTCAAAAGAAATGTAAAGGTCATTTTAAACTTAAGCTCAGCAGATGCAAATACCATTTAAAATTTAAACTCGAAACAATCAGAAATTACTATTAAAGAATAGATGAAACCAAAACGAACAGCTATGACTGAGTTTATATTTTAGTTTCAAGAATCAAAATTAGTTAATACTTCCCTGGATTTGACTTATAAAGCTGGAAACGTAAAGTATGATTTATGAAAATGCACAAATGTAATTTTTATTTTCTACGATAAATACGATATAGAGATAAAGAGAGCAAAGAGAGCAGAAATAAAGTTGAATAATTGCTTAGACGTAAATTTTCTGTAAACATAGTTCTAATTAATCACTCCTAAAAAGGTAAGTATAGACCGCTCATCCTCTATGGTGGGGGAGCATGCACCGCTGGCTAAAAGCAGTTAAAACTTGCCTGGAAGCTCGAAATGTAGAGTGAGATTTTGGAAAATGCAGAAATTTAATAATGATTCTTGGAAATGTTTTAAATATGAACAATTATATTGCGAAAACACACAAAAGTTTGAAAAAATGAAAAATTATCCTGTATTTTATCTGATATACGTCTAAAAATGTAGTATTCATACAAAATTTCAACTAGATATAGGGTAAATATATTAATTATTAACCTTCCTAATGCGAAAACACACAAACGTTCGAAAAAAATGAAAACTGGACCCATTTTAACTAGTATTTACTTATAAAAATTTATTTGTCAGTATAATTTTATAAGATCTAATGGTTAATTTTTATTATATTTGCAAAACATTGTCTTTAACACACAAAAGTTAGAATAATATAAATATGTTAAATTTTTCACTATGCATTACGGCTAAAAATGAAGAATTCATACAAATTTTCAAATAGATAAAGGGTAAATGTTTTAAATATGAGCCATTCTATTGCGTAAACACGAAAAATTTAGAAAAAAATGAAAGATTCTACTTTTGTTCATATGCAATGAGTATATAAATTTATTACTCAGACAAATTAAATTAATTATAAAGGAATTATGAATTATAAAAGAGCAATTCTATAGCGTCAACACAAAACAGCATGAAATTATTCTCTATGTTCCTTTTGAACAACTGCATATCGGCTAAAAATGTAGAAAAACTACAATAATACTAATATATAATTGTAAATTTTTAATTATTTTTCAAGTAAAATGAGTAATAAAACAAAAGTTTTACAAAAATAGAATTTTTCATTTATTACCTATGTTTTACGTCATAAAATTTTTTATACAAAAAAAAATACTTCAAGATAGAGGGAAATTTATATAATAATTAGCCATTCTTTTGCGTAAAAACACAAAAGTATGAAAAAATGCAAAATAGGTTTCAAGCTCATATCTACAAAAAATGTGGAATTTTGCTTTTGTACCAGAAGAAAGATCACGGATGCGTTTTTATTTTTATTTATTTATTTTTTTGTTCCAAGGGTTTTCGTATCGACCCAATGGTCATATAATATCGTTGGAGGACTTATTGAAACGGACATTAAAAGTTCTAGTTCTCTTTTTAAGTGATCAAAAATGGAGGGCAACTAGACCCCCTCCCACGCTCATTTTTTTCCAAAAGTCACCTGATCAAAATTATGACTTTCAGAGTCGAGTATTTCTAGCAAAAAATATAGTTAATTCTAATTAATGGTATGCAAAATGTGGCTTACAGATACCTAATTTACAGATCTGGATATTCCAAATCGTCACGTTTTTGTAAGAAAAATTATAGAAATAAAATATATTTCTATGGTTCAAATATGTAAAATCCATAGGGGAAAATATAAATTAAAATTTAAACCTACATTAACCATCGAAGGACCGGTGACTTCATTTGAACTATTCATTACTTTATATATATATATATCTTTATTTCAATATGCACTGAGGTTGATGTCATCTAAACACTAAATAATATGCGGTAATAACGGTATATTTCCTTTCCATAATCAAATTAATAAATGTTGACCTATTGATTCATGGAAAACAAGTTCATTTTATGTCTTCTTTTCATTTGCATAAGTCCCCCAATGACATAAGCCATTCTATGACTTGTTTTTCAGACATAAAGTTATTTTTTTTATGTGAACAAAGTAACTCCTGATATTTGAAAGTTCTCGTCATAATGTGAATATTTTTCAATAATCGTATAATCAATTTTTTAGATGGATCTTTTCTTCAACATAATTAAAAGCCACAATAACTATGTCTTTAGAGATAAAATGGACTCTTCAGCACCGGGGGGGATAGGTTTTTAAGTTATGAAATTTATAAATAAACCGATAAAAGTTGGGGGTTGAAAAGATTTGTGCTCCAACTCGAAACACAACAGTCGAGAGAGGGATCATTCTAATTGAAAAAGATTCTAGTGATCCTTTTAAGTAACAAAAATAATTGGAAGGGTAACTAGCTTCACCCTCCCGCATCACCTTTTTCCTAAATCGTCTAATGGGAGCCACGGATCCGAAGGCTGACCACGGACGGACACCACACCCCCCGGGATCACAGACTGAAGGCCCACCGCAGGTGGGATCCCCCCACCCCCGGACTCATAAGCTAAAGGTCCACCGATGGTGGGACCCCCCCCACCCTCGGGGTCACAGACCAAAGGCCACCACGTAACTGGATCCGCCAGGGGTCACAGGCCGACGGCCGACTGCAAACGATCGGAGCCCCCGTGGGACCCTCCAACCCCCTCCCCGGACTCATAAGGCAAAGTGGTCGATCCCCACCCCAGGGGCCACAGGCTGAAGGCGGCACAGTCTGGGTCTCCATCCCCAGGATAGGTTAGGTTAAGTGGTCTTAACCTAACCTAACCCTAGTTAGGTTAGGTAACCTAACCTAACCTGGGTTAGGTTAAGACCACTTAACCTAACCTATCCTGGGGATGGAGACCCAGACTGTGCCGCCTTCAGCCTGTGGCCCCTGGGGTGGGGATCGACCACGTTGGCTTATGAGTCCGGGGAGGGGGTGGAGGGTCCCACTGGGGCTCCGATCGTTTGCAGTCGGCCTTCGGCCTGTGACCCCTGGCGGATCCTGTTCCGTGGTTGGCCTTTGGTCTGTGACCCCGACGGTGGGGGGGGGGTCCCACCAGCGGTGGCCGTAGAGAGGCGGTGGCTGGGGGGGGGGGGAGCGCACCGGCGGTGGGCCGTCAGTGTGTGTGCCAGGGGGGGGGGGGGTCCGTCCGGGGTCGTCCGTCGGATCCGTGGCTCCCCGTCGATGAGTTAGGCCCCAAGTGATGCGAGAGGGTGACGCTCGTTACCCTTCCAATTAATTTTGTTACTTAAAAGGATCACTAGAATCTTTTTCAATTAGAATGATCCCTCTCTCGACTGTTGTGTTTCGAGTTGGAGTACAAATCTTTTCAACCCCCAACTTTTATCGGTTTATTTATAAATTTCATAACTTAAAAACCTATCTCCCCGGTGCTGAAGAGTCCATTTTATCTCTAAAGACATAGTTATTGTGGCTTTTAATTATGTTGAAGAAAAGATCCATCTAAAAATTGATTAGACGATTATGGAAAAATAATCACATTATGACGAGAACTTTCAAATATCAGGAGTTACTTTGTTCACATAAAAAAAATAACATTATTTCTGAAAAACAAGTCATAGAATGGCTTATGTCATTGGGGGACTTATGCAAATGAAAAGAAGACATAAAATGAACTTGTTTTCCATGAATATATAGGTCAACATTTATTAATTTGATTATGGAAAGGAAATATACCGTTATTACCGCATATTATTAAGTGTTTTGATGACATCAACCTCAGTGCATATTGAAATAAAGATATATATATATATATATAAAGTAATGAATAGTTCAAATGAAGTCACCGGTCCTTCGATGGTTAATGTATGTTTAAATTTTAATTTATATTTTCCCCTCTGGATTTTACATATTTGAACCATAGAAATATATTTTATTTCTATAATTTTTCTTACAAAAACGTGACGATTTGGAATATCCAGATCTGTAAATTAGGTATCTGTAAGCCACAGTTTGCATACCACTAATTAGAATTAACTATATTTTTTGCTAGAAATACTCGACCCTGAAAATCATAATTTTGATAAGGTGACTTTTGGAAAAAAATGAGCGTGGGAGGGGCCTATTTGCCCTCCATTTTTGATCACTTAAAAAGAGAACTAGAACTTTTAATTTCCGTTTCAATAAGTCCTCCAATGATATTATATGACCATTGGGTCGATACGAAAACCCCTGGAACAAAAAAATAAATAAATAAAAATAAACACGCATCCGTGATCTTTCTTCTGGTAAAAAAGCAAAATTCCACATTTTTTGTAGATATGAGCTTGAAACCTATTTTGAATACTGTAATAATTTTGTGTGTTTTCTCTTTTTATATTCTCTTTAAATATTATTATTCCCATTTTAATTAAGAAAATTTTTATGAATTATAAGAATTTAGAATTAATGAATAGGTAATAAAGGAACATTTTGCATTTTTTCTAACTTTTGTTTTATTACTATCTATTCTTTAAATAAAAATAAACAATTACCCATATGAGTGTATTAATTTTGTATTTAGACTACATTTTTAGATGTAAGGCTTTTGTAAGAAAGGATAAAAGTGCATTTTTTCTAACTTTTGTGTGTTTTCTCAATTGTATGGCTCATCATTAAAAAATAATCAATTTATATATATTAAATTTTGAATGTATAATAAATTTTTAGACGAATAGCAGTTTTAAGCAAGTGAAATTATTAATTTCTTCTAACGGGTGATTTTTTATTCAATAGAATGGCTCATATTTAAAACATTTAACCTTTATCTATTTTAAAATTTGTATGAATTCTTCATTTTTAGCCGTATTTAATATTTAAACAAGGTACATTTTTAATATATTATTACTTTTGTGTGTTTTCTCAAAATAATTTAAATAAAATTCTACATTTACACAAATAAAGGTGAAATATGTTTTTATTTCTTCAATTTTATAAATTATTCAGATGTACTACAGTAACAGTTTGAATTTTTTCAAACTTTTGTGTGTTTTCGCAATAGAAAGTTTAATATTTAACATAATTACCCTTAGATATTTGAAAATTTGTATGAATTAATCATTTTTAGCCGTATAGCAGTGATAATAAGGGATCATTTTTCATTTTTTCAAACTTTTGTGTGTTTTCGCAATAGAATGATTCATATTTAAAACATTTACAAGAAACATTATTAAATTTCTGCATTTTCCAAAATCTCACTCTACATTTCGAGCTTCCAGTCAAGTGTTAACTGCTTTAGCCAGCGGTGCATGCTCCCCCACCATAGAGGATGAGCGGTCTATACTTACCTTTTTAGGAGTGATTAATTAGAACTATGTTTACAGAAAATTTACGTTTAAGCAATTATTCAACTTTATTTCTGCTTTCTTTGCTCTCTTTATCTCTTTATCGTATTTATCATAGAAAATAAAATTTACATTTGTGCATTTTTATAAATCTTACTTTACGTTTCCAGCTTTATAAGTCAAATCTTTGGGAGTATTAACTAATTTTGCTTCTTGAAACTAAAATATAAACTCAGTCATAGCTATTCGTTTTGGTTTCATCTCTTATTTAATATTAATTTATGATTGTTTCGAGTTTAAATTTTAAATTGTATTTTCATCTTCTGAGCTTAATTTTAAAATGAACTTTAAATTTATTTTTAAAACATATTTTTCGTAAAGTTTTTTAATTAATTTTTGTTCGTTTTTAATTGCAAAAAATTTCATGTTTTTAAAAATTTCTTATTTCATAATCAAAACGAAAATTTCCAATAACAATTATTAAATTTCTGCATTTTCCAAAATCTCACTTTACATTTCGAGCTTCCAGGCAAATGTTAACTGCTTTAGCCAGCTGTGCATGCTCCCCCACCATATAGGATGAGCGGTCTATACTTACCTTTTTAGGAGTGATTAATTAGAACTATGTTTACAGAAAATTTACGTTTAAGCAATTATTCAACTTTATTTCAGCTCTCTTTGCTCTCTTTATCTCTTTATCGTATTTTATAATAAAGAACAACCTCTTGACTATACTAACTTTTATACGCCACTTAATTATAGTGTAGGTTAGTAATATATAATAAAGAACAACCTCTTGACTATACTAAATTTTATACGCCACTTAATTATAGTGAAGGTTAGTAATTCAACAGGTAGCTTGGCACTGAAACATCGTAGAGAGTTTTTCAATGGCTCATTTTAAAGCAAATTAATGGGGTTAAAACCTTTTGTAATTAAAACAAATTATTTTTATTACATTAAGAAATTTCAATTATATTCCTTAAGAAATCATCATAAGTTAAAATTTTCCATACGGAAATTGAACTCAAGCCAACTGGGTGAGAGCTATCCCAAGCTCTAGACCATATAGGATATATTAAAATATCCGATTAATGAAGTTTATGTTAAAGAAAAAATTATAAACCTAGTTAGCTGTCTGATTATTTGAGGATCGTCTCTTACTATTCCAAAGAAGAAAAAGCCGAAGGCTTTTTCCTGTTTGCAATTTATAATCTGGGTTCAAGCGGTAGTTATAGTAAAGAATAGACTCAAGCCCTAAGAAACTGAACCCTGTGGTTCATTCATATTAACTTCCCTATTTTAGCTAGGATGTAATTTCATTAAAAGATGATCATTGGAATATAAAAAATTTGCATACATTGTTACATTAAAAGACGATCACTAAAATCCGGGTTGCAGCGGTAGCTAGCAATCCGGGTTGCAGCGGTAGCTAGCAACCTAGTAAGAGACGATCACGTCCAATGTTAAGAAATATAAAAGCCGATAGTTCCTAACAAAGGAGTCAGATCAAAACAAAAAGTACACCATTAGAACCGCCTTGTCTGAAACCCCTGTATAGGAAACTTTCTGCCCCTTGGCTTGAACAGCAAGGGAAATATATTGTCTTGAAAATCAAGAAAATTGACTTGAACCACGTTATTCTCCACAAACGGGATATTTTTTTCTTTTTTTCTTTTTTTCTTTTTTTGTATCCAGAGATAGCTTGGCACTGGAACATCGTAGTGGGTTGTTCAATAGCTCATTTTAAAGGAAATTAATTGGGTTAAAAATCTATAGTAACTAAAATTAATTATGTCTAAAAGAGAATAAATTTTTCCACCAAAAACTGCATTTTTGATGTCTTTTCACACTGCAGTCTTTCAAACATAATCGTATACCAGCGGTAAGATTTGAACCCACGCCTCCGAAGAGACTGGTGGGTAACACGAGTGCCTTGGACCACTCCAAAAACTGCATGTTGATGTCTTTTCACACTGCAGTCTTTCAAACATAATCGTATACCAGCGGTAAGAATTGAACCCACGCCTCTGAAGAGACTGGTGGCTAACACCAGTGCCTTGGACCACTCGGCCAGGCTGCCTCTCATAAATAAATATATATGTGAATTTGGGTTGCAGCAGTAGCTAGCAACCTAGTAATAGACGATCAGTCCAATGCTAAGAAATATAAAAACCCAAAACTCCTAAAAATAGAGTCAGATCAAAACAAAAGTACATCATTAGAAATACCTTGTCTGAAACCCTACTAGATAAATAATGAACGTCATCATAGTTTTATATTAGAGCTATGACGTGAATAGAGTGACGTCATAATTAGTATATAAGGAAAGTCAAAACTGAAAATTCTCTCATTCTTGATTAGAATAATGGTTAGATCAAAGCAGGCTATACGCAAGTTGAAGAAAGAGTACTACACAAACAACAGAGATAGTAACTTGAAAAGAAAAAAGCAAAGGTATTCAACCGACCAGGTGTATCGAGAAGTAATAATTGAGAGAGCAAAACAAAGGTATTCAACCGACCAGGCGTATCGCGAAGTAATAATTGAGAGAGCAAAAGAAAACAGCAAGATGTGTTATCACAATGATGAAGATTATAGACATACAAAAATTGAGACAGCCAAACAAAAGATCAAGGAACGGTATGGTAATGATGAACATTACAGAGAAGCAAGAATTGAGCAGGCTAAACAAACGATCAAGGAGCGTTATCACAATGATAAACTTTATAGAGAAGCAAGAATTGAGCAGGCTAGACAAAAGATCAAGGAGCGTTATCACAATGATAAACTTTATAGAGAAGCAACAATTGAGCAGGCTAGACAAAAGAGCAGGGAACGGTATGATAATGATGAAGATTACCGAAACAAACATAAGAAAAAAGTTGCTACCAGAATAATGGGTAGATACTGGGGTGACAAAAGCTATAATGAAAAAATTAAATTCTCTGCGAGGTTGTACCGAAGAACGCATAAGGACAAAGGGAAAAATTACATTCAGAAATACAAGAAGATGGCAAAAATGCAGGCTGATCTTCGTAAATTGAGAAATATTTTACGTATGTTTTACCAGGATCACGAAAAGTATTCAAAATTACAGATTAAAATTCTCTTTGAAAGAGCGGATGCTGTTGAAAAGTCGGCTAGAAATTCCTTGGCAAAGCTTCATAGTAATATCCAAAAGAAATTACAATAAAGAACGACACCTAGCCCATGTTAACTGAAAGCTTTTTCTTTCTCCTCAGGTAGCTGGGCATTTACAGTAATAAAGAACGATCTCTCTCCCATACTAACTGATATATGGTGGTTCCAGGTGTAGTTACATTACATAAAGGATCGATGTGGTTCATTATAAATTATAAAAGGTTTAGAGCTTCTAATGTTCGAAGATTATAGAGTTAAAAATTTTCCAATACCGGGAATCGAACCCAGGCCTTCTAGATCAAAGCCAGCTTTCCTATCCGCTACACCATATGGGACTATAAAACAGCAGGATTTAAGAACCATATGCATATTATTATTTCATCGTATTTTCCGGGTTGCAGCGGTAGCTAGCAATCCGGGTTGCAGCGGTAGCTAGCAACCTAGTAAGAGACGATCACGTCCAATGTTAAGAAATATAAAAACCCCTAACTCCTGAGAAAAGAGGCAGATCAAAACAAAAATTAAACCATTAGAAACACCTTGTCCAAAACCCCTATTAAGGAAACTTATCACTCTTTGGCTTGAATAACAAAGAAAATATATTGGCTTGAAAATCAAGAAAATTGACTTTAACCAAGTTATTCTCCACAAACGGGATATCTTTTTTTTCCGCTTGATTTTCCTCCTCAACTAGCTGGGCACTGGAAAATCATAGAGAGCTGTATAATAGCTCATTTTAAAGGAAATTGCAACATCTAGTCACTTTTGTAATTAAAAATAAAATACAGTAAAGAACGATCTCTCATCAATAGTAACTGATAAATGGTGGTTCCAGGGGTAGTTACTTGAGGTTCGTCTCTTACTATTTCAAAGAAGAAAAAGCCGTAGGCTTTTTCCTGTTTGTAATGATATCCGGGTTGCAGCGGTAGCTAGCAACCTAGTAAGAGACGATCACGTCCAATGTTAAAAAATATAAAAACACATAGTTCCTAAAAAAGGATTGTAGTAAATAATTGTAAAGATTATAATAAAGAACGAACCCTTCTCTATACTAACTTCTATAGGCAGCTTAACTATAGTTAAGATTAAAGTGTTTATATTAAGACAATGCAAAACGTATGAGAAAAAACTGAAAAATTCTATAAACTGCAAAAATATTTAGAATGTTTGAGTAACAATTTCACTTTATGAAAAGAAGCAATACATATTCCTAAATTATATAAAAGAACATATAGTAAAGAACGACATCTAGCCCATGTTAAGTGAAACATCCGGGTTGCAGTGGTAGCTAGCAACCTAGTAATAATTATTAATATAATAATAATAATAATAATAATAATAATAATAATAATAATAATAATAATAATAATAATAATATAATAATAATAATAATAATAATAATAATAATAATAATTATAATAATAATAATAATAATAATAATCCGGTAATAATAATAATAATAATTAATAGTAAGAGAGAATCACGTCCAATGTTAATCCGGGTTGCAGCGGTAGCTAGCAACCTAGTAAGAGACGATCACGTCCAATGTTAAGAAATATAAAAACCCATAGTTCCTAACAAAGGAGTCAGATCAAAACAAAAAGTACACCATTGGAACCGCCTTGTCCGAAACCCCTGTATAGGAAACTTTCTGTCCCTTGGCTTGAACATTAAGGGAAATATATTGGCTTGAAAATCAAGAAAATTGACTTTAACCACGTTATTCTCCCCAAACGGGATATTTTTTTCTTTTTTCTTTTTTTTTTCTTTTCCACAGATAGCTTGGCACTGGAACATCGTAGAGGGTTGTTCAATAGCTCATTTTAAAGGAAATTAATTTGGTTGAAAATCTATAGTAACAAAAATAAATTATTTCTAAAAGAGAATAAATTTTTCCACCAAAAACTGCATTTTTGATGTCTTTTCACACTGCAGTCTTTCAAACATAATCGTATACCAGCGGTAAGATTTGAACCCACGCCTCCGAAGAGACTGGGGGCTAACACCAGTGTCTTGGACCACTCGGCCAGGCTGCCTCTCATAAATAAATATATATGTGAATTTGGGTTGCAGCATTAGCTAGCAACCTAGTAAGAGACAATCAGTCCAATGCTAAGAAATATAACAAAACTCCTAAAAATATAGTAAGATCAAAACGAAAGTACATCATTGAAACTACCTTTTCTGAAACCCTACTAGATAAATAATGAATGTCGTCATAGCTTTATACGGTAGCTAGCAACCTAGTAAGAGACGATCACGTCCAATGTTAAGAAATATAAAAACCCATAGTTCCTAACAAAGGAGTCAGATCAAATAGTATTCCGATACAATAGGTCAAGTAAAATAGAATTTATGCTCCTAGTGGAAGCTCGTAAAACCCTTCCCCCTCCCAGTGCTAGGATTATTGACTGGCTGTGACAATGGATATTATCTCTAAATACAGAGAATTAAGGTGATAGTATTCCAATACAATAATTCAAGCATAATAGAATTGATGCTCCTAGTTGCAATTCGTAAAACCCTTCCCCCTCCCCGTGCTAGGGTTATTGCCTGGCTGTGACAATGGATATTACCTCTAAATACAGAGAATTAAGGTGATAGTATTCCGATACAATAAGTCGAGTATAATAGAATTTATGCTCCTAGTGGAAACTCGTAAAACCCTTCCCCCTCCCCCCGCTAGGATTATTGCCTGGCTGTGACAATGGATATTAACTCTAAATACAGAGAATTAAGGTGATAGTATTCCAATACAATAATTCAAGCATAATAGAGTTTATGCTCCTAGTGGAAACTCGTAAAACCCTTCCCCCTCCCCGTGCTAGGGTTATTGCCTGGCTGTAACAATGAATATTACCTCTAAATACAGAGAATTAAGGTGATATTATTCCGATACAATAAGTCAAGTATAATAGAATTGAGGCTCCTAGTGGAAACTCGTAAAACCCTTCCCCCTCCCCGAGCTAGGATTTTTGCCTGGCTGTGACAATGGATATTACCTCTAAATACAGAGAATTAAGGTGATAGTATTCCTATACAATAAGTCAAGTATAATAGAATTTATGCTCCTAGTGGAAACTCGTAAAACCCTTCCCCCTCCCCGCGCTAGGATTATTGTCTGGCTGTGACAATGGATATTATCTCTAAATACAGATAATTAAGGTGATAGTATTCCGATACAATAAGTCAAGTATAATAGAATTGTTGCTCCTAGTGGAAACTCGTAAAACCCTTCCCCTTCCCCGTGCTAGGATTATTGCCTGGCTCTGACAATTGATATTGCCTCTAAATACAGAGAATTAAGGTGTTTATTCTGTGTGATTTTTTCTTTACTTGGTGGCTATTCAAAAAGCGAGGATTTCTGTTAAATAAATAATTCTTATACCTTTTAAAATAGCTTTAAGGGGGGTTTCAGAGACTGTGTAAATATTTATCGGGGTTTCATTTTTTCTGTTCAATTATTTTCAGTGTAAGCCAATATAATTACCTCATTCTTTTATTCTAACTTAACTTGTAGGAATAGAACTTCTAGAATAAAGATTCATTCCCTCGACTAAATCAGTTTATTCATGTATAATGGTGAACAAAAGACTATTAATTCACCGTATTCTTCTTTTTCTTATGTAGCTAAACGTTGCACTGTGTTTGTCACACCAACTAGTAAATATTTATCGGGATTTTTTTTTCCGTTCAATTATTTTCAGTGTAAGCCAATATAATGCTAGGGGGAGTAAAAAGGGTAGTTATTTAGTACCCGGTAAACAGGTGACTTGATATGCTTCATTAGAAGTAGGTTATTGCTAATGATACCTCCTCGACAGATATGTTTATGGCTCTAACAATTGTACTCAATGCTTGCCCAGAGACACGATGTGGCTTTCCTACTATTGCTCTATGGCCTGTTATCGACACTACCTAGTTTATTGCATGTAATAAATCAGTATTTTTTACTCAGTGGAACGATAAACACATAACTAATATCTCCAAAAAAGTGAAGATGAAGCATTTTAAGAAAGTTTGTTCACATGATAGTGTTATTAAAGCATTGAAGGCTGACAAGGAGAAGTATTTAAACTATGAAATAAGTACAAGCGGTAGCACTATCGGAAACGTATGCGTGCATTGTAATGACAGTAAAGAATTAAATTTCTTTAGAGTAACAAAAAAATTCAACTTTTATGATGGTGGATGTGCGAGATTGAGATCTCCGGAGATGGTTGCACTCAAAGAGAATGCCAACATAAAAATAATAATTGATAAAGAGGCGCATCTTCTTGCTAGTGCTTGTGGTAACATGTTACCCAGTGTTAAATCATATCGTCAGCTTTCGGGTATTAGCATTCAAATGAAAGCAAAGACGAAAAGAAAGGCCTACTCTTTTACTAATATCATAAACCATACCCTGTTTACGTGCCGGAACTGTTACCTGTGTCAAAATAATGTGATAATAGACAGTGAAATTGCTAGAAAAATAAAAAGGGCATTGGTAGAAAATATCACTAAGGAATATAAACATGAATCGATGAAAAACAAAGCACCAGTAACGTTACTGCCATTGATCAAACAGGCAATGAATCAAATAATACCAAAGACAAAAAGCATATTGACCCTGTCAATGACACACCTATAAAAATTGTGTATGAGTCAAAATGGAATAATGATTATTCTACTGATTACATACGAAGAGAAAACAATAGCTATAGTATCAAGAGAGAACATGGTGAACCATTTTATGGAACAGATTCAAAATGTCCAAAGTTGTTCATTGATATTAATAATGTATAATAATATATATTTTTTGTATTAATATTCTACATGATATTATTTCATTAAAAATATATTATGCCTTACATTGTTATGTGTTCATTGTTTTTAGAGTAAGCTAGCATATCGAACGTTTAGAATGTCTATTAAAACATCGGAGATGTAAGAAAAGGAATTTACATATATCATATGTTAGATAGATAGGTTAACATAGAGAAAATCTAAGTATAAGAATGAATAAATTCTATATAAACATCTATTGACAGATAATTGGGATAGCATTGAGAAAATCATAGTATCGTAAGTAGCAAACTTTTTCTTGAATTCAACTCATGGGAATTCTCGAAATTAAATATCAAAACAATAAAGAGTTTATTACTTACTTGCGATTTTATCATGATTTCTCAAATTAAATATCTGTATTGTGTCCAGGAAGCGAATTCAAGAAAGCGATTGTTACTTACAATTTCTTCACAATTTAATGAAAAGAATAGAACTATTCTAAAGAATAAAAACGGGTTAAGCTTAAAGATATTTATTGCTTAAACGTATTAACAGATTTTTTTGAGAGAAAAAAAACACAACAACAAATGTTAACATAAAAATAGTACTTAGAGTTCAGTCTTAAACATCCACAAACGATGGTCCCATGATATAGAATAGTTTTTACCATGTCTTATTGATTTATCACGAGCAGGTATGTTCTTAGGTATCCACTGTGCGAAGAACCTAACCTCGTCTTCAGGACGGTGATAACCCCCCTTAAATTTAGGACACTTAAACTCTTCTAGATTGAAAAGTGGAATCCTAGGATGACACTTTTGAATTAAAAATTTATTTGTATGTACAGTACCCTTTACATAGAGTGATTTAACCCTAAAAAAGCTGAAAATTTCACCTACTTCCTCCTGAATATTTCTCAGTTCCTGACCAATATTATTAAGTATTGTAATCACTCTATCATAGAAACCCAGTCTGTTTATATGACATAATGTAGTACTCCACAAGCTCTTATCATACTCAAACATGTTATAGTTCACTATCCCATGATAACAGTCAATTTCTTCGAGTTCCATAGACAATAATAAAAATGCATATTCAAATATAACACCACAAGATGATTTTTTCAAACTGATAAATTCTGTGTTATACAGTCCTATCATCTTGGAAGTTATTAATGTAGTTGTTAAGTAGAAAAATACTTCATCAAACTTTTATACCTTCGCTCAAGGTTGAATGGAGTTATGGCTAGGGGGATGAGCCCTAAAAACATCTGAATTCATTGTGGGGAGGAGTTATAAAACCCTTGGAAGTCATTGCAGGGAGGAATCATTGAACTCTCGGTATTTATTGCATGTAAATGAAGTCTGGAAATTTCAATATTAGAACAACTCTTTTTTTCTCTTTATCACAAACAATTTTCACTTAGCTACACGATGTAGAAATTTAATTCAAGAAATTGTGAAAAAATTCTCAGTAAGTAACAATTTCTTTCTTGAAGTCAACTCTTGGATACACAATACGGAAATTTCATTCAAGAAATTATGAAAATATTTGTAAGTAAGTAACAAGCTCTTTATTGATTTCACGTCTTGAATATACAGTACAGATACTTCATTCAAGAAACGTAATTAAACACGTTTTGAAACTACATGCTATTTGCTTCCCTTTCCTTGGCACCTTTCCAAACGAGCGGGGATTCCCCACTGGTTCCTACACATTGCAAAAAAGTGAGCAGTACGAAAACTCCACGCTTTCAACGAGACTGTTTTTTTCTCTTTATCACAAACAATTTTCACTTACCTACACGATGTAGAAATTTAATTCAAGAAATTATGAAAAAATTCTCAGTAAGTAACAATTTCTTTCTTGAAATCTACTCTTGGATACACAATACGGAAATTTCATTCAAGAAATTATGAAAAAATTTGTAGTAAGTAACAAGCTCTTTATTGATTTCACCTCTTGAATATACAGTACAGATACTTCATTCAAAAAACGTGATTAAACACGTTTTACAGTAAAGAACGATCTCTCTCTCATACTAACTGATATATGGTGGTTTCAGGTGTAGTTGCATCCGGGTTGCAGCGGTAGCTAGCAACCTAGTATGAGACGATCACGTCCAATGTTAAGAAATACAAAAACCCATAGTTCCTAAAAAAGGAGTTAGATCAAAACAAAAAGTACACCAGTAGAACCACATTGTCCAAAATCCCTGTATAGTAAACTTTCTGTCCCTTGGCTTGAACAGCAAGGGAAATATATTGGCTTGAAAATCAAGAAAAGTGGCAGCTACTACAACATTCTGCCTAAACGGGATATTTTTTTTTCTTTTTTTCTTTTTTTCTTTTGTATCCAGAGATAGCTTGGCACTGGAACATCGTAGGGAGTTGTTCAATGGCTCATTTTAAAGGAAATTAATTGGGTTAAAAATCTATAGTAACTAAAATAAATTATTTCTAAAAGAGAATAAATTTTTCCACCAAAAACTGCATTTTTGATGTCTTTTCACACTGCAGTCTTTCAAACATAATCGCATACCAGCGGTAAGATTTGAACCCAAGCCTCCGAAGAGACTGGTGGCTAACACCAGTGCCTTGGACCACTCGGCCAGGCTGCCTCTCATAAATAAATATATGTGAATCTGGGTTGCAGCAGTAGCTAGCAACCTAGCAAGAGACGATCAGTCCAATTCTAAGAAATATTTATAATAAAGAACGAACTCTTGCCTATACTAAATTTCATAAGACACATAATTATAGTATAGGTTAGTAATTCAACAGATATCTTCGCACTGGAACATTGTAGAGAGTTGTGCAATGGTTCATTTTAAAGTAAATTAATGGGGTTAAAAACTTTCTTACAGTAAAGAACGATCTCTCCCATACTAACTGATATATGGTGGTTCCAGGTTTAGTTAAATAAAGGACGAATGTAGCTCATCATAAATGGCATTTTCAATTATCCGGGTTGCAGCGGTAGCTAGTATCCGGGTTGCAGCGGTAGCTAGCAACCTAGTAAGAGACGATCACGTCCAATGTTTAGAAATATAAAAACCCCTAATTCCTAAAAGAAGATTCAGATCAAAACAAAAAGTACACCATTAGAACCGCCTTGTCCGAAACCCCTATAATAGAAACTTACCACCCTTTGGCTTGAATAACAAAGAAAATATATTGGCTTGAAAATCAAGAAAATTGACTTTAACCACGTTATTCTCCACAAACGGGATATTTTTTCTTTCCGCTTTTTCTTTCTCGTCAGCTAGCTGGGCACCGGAAAATCATAGAGAGCTGTATAATAGCTCATTTTAAAGGAAATTGCTACATCTAGTCACTTTTGTAATTAAAAATAAAATACTTTTTAAAGTAGAATCAATTTTGTCAAAAAAATTGCATTTTTGATGTATTTTTATACTGCAGTCTTTTCAAAGATATTTGAATTTTGAAGCAATCAAACAGTTCATGGTAATGAACTCTATAGTAATAATATCTACTTGTCTCAATAGTAACCGAAACTCTAAAGAACGAGATTTTGATACCAATAGATACATCAAAGCAAATAATTCGTGATAACGAACTGTATGTTGTATAGTAAGAGTGACTCGTCTCAATAGTAAAACTTGCTATATCTAGTTCCTTCTGTAATTAAAGATAAAATATTTTTTTAATAGTTCCGGTTTGCAGCGGTAGCTAGGAACCTAATTAAAAGAGATCATTCGAAGAACATACCATTTTATATATTGGGACTTATTTAGCTGCTCGATTCCTTGAAAAAAAAAATCTTATTTGTCAACTTAAACTAGAATAATTTATGAAAATTTTAAAAAAAATAATTTTATTTATCTGAAAAGTGCAAAAATATTTATGGTGTCTGAACAATAATTTCCATTTTTTAATTCAAACCAGAAAAAAACTTGAAAATTTAAAAATTATAATAAAGAACGACGTCTAGCCCATGATAACTGAAATAAACTATTGTTTCAAAATAACTTGAAGCAAATACTTTTAGAAAGTTGCTTCTCTAAGGTATGTTATACAAGGGACCATTAATCATAAATAGGGATTATGTAAGCTTCATCGGTATCATGGCTGTAGAGATGGCTGAAACCTAGTAAAGAACAAACCAGGGCACATATTGAACTTAGTTAGCTGCCTGATTCTCTGAAGTTCGTTTCTTGCTATTCGAAATAAGAAAAAGCCATAGGCTTTTTCCTGTTCGTGATTTTTTATCCGGGCTGCAGCGGCAGCTAGCAACCAAGTAAAAGACAATTACGCCCCATAGTATATTAAAGGACGATCATTAGAAATTACATAAAGGACCGATATAACTTATCAAAAATGGTGTTTGTCAATTATTATTAGAGTAAAGAACATCCGGGGTGCAGCAGTAGCTAGCAACCTAGTAAGAAACGATCACGTCCAATGTTAAGAAATATAAAAATTCATAAGTCCTAAAAAAAATATAATAAAGAAACTAAAGAAAATTAAACAAGATCTGTCCTTATATCGCAAAAAAATATTAAAAAGCCTGTCAGATGAGAAAAACTCCTGTCCTCATTCTAGTGTCATGGAATCTACTACCTTGGATAGGAATGCACATTTTGACATACGGGTTGCAGCGGTAGCTAGCAACCTAGTAAGAGACGATCACGTCCAATGTTAAGAAATATAAAAACCCATAGTTCCTAACAAAGGAGTCAGATCAAAACAAAAAGTACACCATTAGAACCGCCTTGTCCGAAACCCCTGTATAGGAAACTTTCTGTCCCTTGATTTAAACAGCAAGGGAAATATATTGGCTTGAAAATCAAGAAAATTGACTTTAACCACGTTATTCTCCCCAAACGGGATATTTTTTTCTTTTTTTCTTTTTTTTCTTTTCCACAGATAGCTTGGCACTGGAACATCGTACAGGGTTGTTCAATAGCTCATTTTAAAGGAAATTACTTGGGTTAAAAATCTATAGTAACTAAAATAAATTATTTCTAAAAGAGAATAAAATTTTCCACCAAAAACTGCATTTTTGATGTCTTTTCACACTGCAGTCTTTCAAACATAATCGTATACCAGCGGTAAGATTTGAACCCACGCCTCCGAAGAGACTGGTGGCTAACACCAGTGTCTTGGACCACTCGGCCAGGCTGCCTCTCATAAATAAATATATATGTGAATTTGGGTTGCAGCAGTAGCTAGCAACCTAGTAAGAGAAGATCGGGCCCCATGGTAAAAACTAAACTAACCCATAACTTCTAAAAGTATTTACAGTAAAAAACGATCGCTCATGCATAGTAACTGATATATGGTGGTTCCAGGGGTAGTTACTTGTGGTTCGTCTCTTACTATTTCAAAGAAGAAAAAGCCATAGGCTTTTTCCTGTTTGTAATGATATAGCATAAAACGAATTCCAAGTTGTAACTGACGTCATCCTGGTTATAATAGTAAATTTTATAGTAAAGAACGATTTATAATAAAGAACGAGCTCATGACTATACTAAATTTTATACGCCAATTAATTATAGTATAGGTTAGTAATTCAACAGATAGATTGGCACTGGAACATCGTAGATAGTTGTTCAATGGCTCATTTTAAAGTTACATAAAGGACCGATATAGTTCATCATAAATGGTATTTGTCAATTAGGTTTTTTTTATATAATTATCCATTTTCCGGGTTGCAGCGGTAGCTAGCAACCTAGTAAGAGACGATCACGTCCAATGTTAAGAAATATAAAAACCCATAGTTCTTAAAAAAAAGATTATATTAAAGAACAACCTCTAGCCCATATTAACTGAAATTATGTAAGTTTCATTGGTGTCATGGTTGTAGAGATGGCCAAAACCTAGTAAATTACATAAAGGACGATATAATTCATTATAAATTTGGATTATGTAATTTTATAAGTCATCGGTAATGTTCCTAATAAATGGGTGTTCATGGTTGTAGAGATAAGTGAAACTGAGTCAAGAACAAGCCGTGGCTTATCTAAAACTAAAAGTGATGATAATAAAAGCCTCTTATGAAAATTTGCATTTCTGGGGTGTGGTACTGTATTTTACTTAATGACCCATGGAACAAGAAACAGCCGCAAGCATATTGAATTGCAAATGAAAACATTGCACTGCGCAATCTGGTGGTAGACGATAAAACAAAAAGACAACGGAATGAAGGACCGTATTAGTTTAGCATGTGTGACTTTTTAAAAAATTACAGTAAAGAACGATCACTCTCCCATACTAACTGATATATGGTGGTTCCAGGTGTAGTCCGGGTTGCAGCGGTAGCTAGCAATCCGGGTTGCAGCGGTAGCTAGCAACCTAGTAAGAGACGATCACGTCCAATGTTAAGAAATATAAAAACCCATAGTTCCTAAAAGAGGAGTCAGATCAAAACAAAAAGTACACCATTAGAACCGCCTTGTTCGAAACCTCTATAAAGGAAACTTACCGCCCTTTGGCTTGATATAATAAAGAACGACCTCTTGCCTATACTAAATTTTATACGCCATTTAATTATAGTATAGGTTAGTAATTCAACAGATAGCATGGCACTGGAACATCGTAGAGAGTTGTTCAATGGCTCATTTTAAAGGAAATTAATTGGGTTAAAAACCTTTTGTAATTAAAACAAATTATTTTTATTACATTAAGAAATTTTAATTATGTTCCTTAAGAAATCATCATAAGTAAAAATTTCCCGTATGGAAATTGAACTCAAGCCTGCTGGGTGACAGCTATCCCAACCTCTAGACCATATAGGATATATTAAAATATCCGATTAATGAAGTTTATGTTAAAGAACAAATTATAAACATAATTAGCTGCCTGATTATTTGAGGATCGTCTCTTACTATTCCAAAGAAGAAAAAGCCGTAGGCTTTTTCCTGTTTGTAATTTATTTTATAATAAAGGATGAACTTCAGGCTTTACTAACTGAAAAGTTTAGTATTTTTATATAGTAAAGAACGAGCTCTAAATGATAGTTGTAGCTATAGCTGCAATCAAGTGAAAGACAAACCGAAGCATATAGTAACTAAAATTTTTAAATATGTTTTGGAAAATCATAATTGCTATAGATGGCAAAACCTAGTGAAAGGCGAACCAGAGCCCATAGTAACTAAAATTGAAAAAACGTGCTTTGAAAACACGCTTTGAAAACATTTTTACATAAAGAATCGATAACGTTTATGATAAATGGGGCCTAAGCTGCTTTCAGTGGATATAGCTGAAACCGAGTAAAGTCTGGGTTGCAGCGGTAGCTAGCAACCTAGTAAGAGACGATCACGTCCAATGTTAAGAAATATAAAACCCATAGTTCCTAACAAAGGAGTAAGATCAAAACAAAAAGTACACCATTAGAACCACCTTGTCCGAAACCCCTGTATAGGAAACTTTCTGTCCCTTGGCTTGAACAGCAAGGGAAATATATTGGCTTGAAAATCAAGAAAATTGACTTTAACCACGTTATTCTCCCCAAACGGGATATTTTTTTCTTTTTTTCTTTTTTTCTTTTCCACAGATAGCTTGGCACTGGAACATCGTAGAGGGTTGTTCAATAGCTCATTTTAAAGGAAATTAACTGGGTTAAAAATCTATAGTAACTAAAATAAATTATTTCTAAAAGAGAATAAATTTTTACACCAAAAACTGCATTTTTGATGTCTTTTCACACTGCAGTCTTTCAAACATAATCGTATACCAGCGGTAAGATTTGAACCCACGCCTCCGAAGAGACTGGTGGCTAACACCAGTGTCTTGGACCACTCGGCCAGGCTGCCTCTAATAAATAAATATATATGTGAATTTGGGTTGCAGCAGTAGCTATCAATATAGAAATATATAAAACTCCTAAAAATAGAGTAAAAAATAGAGTCAGAAAAGAAATATAACAAAACTCCTAAAAATAGAGTCAGATCAAAACAAAAGTACATCATTAGAACTACCTTGTCTGAAACCCTACTAGATAAATAATGAATGTCGTCATAGCTTTATATTAGAGCTATGACGTGAATAGAAAAAAACGAAATTATATTGTTGTTTCTGATGACGTTATGAAATAATATCATTGTGCCATGACGTCAATAAAATCATTACGCCGTGACGTCATAATTACTACTTAAGAACGACAAAGATGTAAATTCTCTCAGTCTTGAATAGAATAATGGTTAGATCGAAGCAAGCTATACGCAATTTGAAAAAACAGTACTACACAAACATTTTATAATAAAGATCCGGGTTGCAGCGGTAGCTAGCAACCTAGTAAGAGACGATCACGTCCAATGTTAAGAAATATAAAAACCCATAGTTCTTAAAAAAAGAGTCAGATCAAAACAAAAAGTACACCATTAGAACCGCCTTGTCCGAAACCCCTGCATAGTAAAATTTCTGTCCCTTGGCTTGAACAGCAAGGGAAATATATTGGCTTGATTTACATTAAGGAATGATCTGTAGCCCTTTGTAACTGAAGTAATAAAATGAATCACTATATAGATGATTTTGTTAATTGCAGCAATAGCTAGCAACCAAGTAAGAGACAATCACGTCCAATGTTAAGTCAAACTAGAAAAATACCTTAAAATTTTAAAATTAATTTAATTTTTTGTTAGATTCTAACTACCTGACGTGTGATTTTATGTCTTTTCCAATTCCAAGATCACAATAATGAAGAATATTATTTTATTTTCCGGGTTGCAGCGGTAGCTAGCAACCTAGTAAGAGACGATCACGTACACCATTAGAACCGCCTTGTCCGAATCCCCTGTATAGGAAACTTTCTGTCCCTTGGCTTGAACAGCAAGGGAAATATATTGGCTTGAAAATCAAGAAAAGTGGCAGCTACTACAACATTCTGCATAAACGGGATATTTTTTTATCTTTTTTTCTTTGTTTCCGGGTTGCAGCGGTAGCTAGCAACCTAGTAAGAGACGATCACGTCCAATGTTAAGAAATATAAAAACCCATAGTTCTTAAAAAAAGAGTCAGATCAAAACAAAAAGTACACCATTAGAACCGCCTTGTCCTAAACCCCTGCATAGTAAAATTTCTGTCCCTTGGCTTGAACAGCAAGGGAAATATATTGGCTTGAAAATCAAGAAAAGTGGCAGCTACTACAACATTCTGCCTAAACGGGATATTTTTTTCTTTTTTTTTTTCTTTTTTTTTTTATTTTTTCTTTTCCACAGATAGTTTGTCACTGGAACATCGTAAAGGGTTGTTCAATAGCGCTTTTTAAAGGAAATTAATTGGGTTAAAAATCTATAGTAACTAAAATAAATTATTTCTAAAAGAGAATAAATTTTTCCACCAAAAACTGCATTTTTGATGTCTTTTCACACTGCAGTCTTTCAAACATAATCGTATACCAGCGGTAAGAATTGAACCCACGCCTCTGAAGAGACTGGTGGCTAACACCAGTTTTTCTATCTAGGATCATGTCTATTTGTTTCTGTTACTGTATGTAAAATTCACCTGAGCCACTACTACCTCCTCCAGTCGGTTCTACATAGGTATATACTACTATGACTTGTACCTTACACTTCAAAGTGGTAAAAGGAGCAACTAGAATGGTATTATTTATACCTTCCCAACCTAAGCAAGACATAGAAGCATCTTTATTCATCCTGAGCCGTACTCCCTGCTTATGAACCCAATGCTATATATATATATATATATATATATATATATATATATATATATATATATATATATATATATATATATATATATAGAACCGGGAGCTCGGCGGCTTCGCCCCCAGGCCCCGGTACTTGGCACGTGGCAGGTTTCTATATATGGATTCTCATTGTCGCTTGTCTTATAATAAAGAACGACCTCTTGCCTATACTAAATTTTATACGCCACTTAATTTTAGCATAGGTTAGTAAATCGACAGATTGCTTGGCACTGGGACATCGTAGAGAGTTGTTTAATGGCTCATTTTAACGAAAATTAAAAAAATTACATTAAAAGACTATCATTGGAATATAATAAAGAACGACCTCTTGCCTATACTAAATTTTATACGCCACTTAATTATAGTATAGGTTAGTACTTCAACAGATAGCATGGCACTGGAACATCGTAGAGAGTTGTTCAATGGCTCATTTTAAAGGAAATTAATGGGGTTAAATATAGTAAAGAACGAACTCTTGCCCTTAGTTACCTACTATGTCTTGTCAAATTAGCTAATTAATTTCATCGAATTTTGTTTAAAAATAATTCCCACACCGGGATTCGAACTCAAGACAATTAATTGAAAGTCAACTACCCTAAACCACTAAACCATATGAGATATATATAGAAAGCTATTTAATTGTTTTATGATCTCTTATAGCATAAATTTCATCGGTTATAGCTGAAACCTAGTAAAGAACAAACCACGGCACATAGTAACTATTTCCGGGTTGCAGCGGTAGCTAGCAACCTAGTAAGAGACGATCACGTCCAATGTTAAGAAATATAAAAACCCCTAACTCCTAAAAAAAAAAATCTGATCAAAACAAAAGGTGCACCATTAGAACCGCCTTGTCCGAAACCCCTTTAAAGGAAACTTACCGCTCTTTAGCTTGAATAAAAAAGAAAATATATTGGCTTGAAAATCAAGAAAATTGACTTTAACCACGTTATTCTCCACAAACGGGATATTTTTTTCTTTCGTTATAATAAAGAACGACCTCTTGCATATACTAAATTTTATACGCCACTTAATTATAGTA
Source organism: Artemia sp. Qi Xiang Cuo (assembly GCF_049724085.1). Taxonomy (NCBI): domain Eukaryota; kingdom Metazoa; phylum Arthropoda; class Branchiopoda; order Anostraca; family Artemiidae; genus Artemia; species Artemia sp. Qi Xiang Cuo. The sequence continues at coordinate 49,249,653 of NC_142797.1, read as the reverse complement.
TAGGTTAGTAATTCAACAGATAGCATGGCACTGGAACATCGTAGAGAGTTGTTCAACGGATAATTTTAAATAAAATTAATGGGTTTAAAAACCTTTTATTAATTAAAACAAATTATTTTTATTACATTAAGGAATTATTACAATAAAGAACGACACCTTACCCATGTTAAGTGAAACATTAATAGGGATTATGTAATTTCCATCAGTATCATGGATGTAGATCTGGCTGAAACCTAGTAAAGAACAAACCATTACAGTAAAGAACACTTCATGTTAAAGATTGATCAATGATGCCATAATTATAGTTTGTAGCCAGGTCGTCTCTTACTATTCCAATTAAGAAAAAGCCATAGGCTTTTTCCTGTTTGTTACATTAAAAGACGATCATTGGAATAACAAACAATTGCATACATTGGAATTAGTTAGCTATTACATTAAAGGGTGAACTATAGCCCATAGTAACTGGAATCCAGGCTGCAGCAGTAGCTAGCAACCTATCGGGGTTGCGGCGGTAGCTAGCAACCTAGTAAGAGATGATCACGCCCCATAGTAAAAATTAAATAGTCAAACAGTTCGTCTTAACGAACTGTTGTAGTAGGAGCGAGTAGTCTCAAGAGTAATACTAATTAAAAGTTACGAGCCCGGTAAAATTTGTCCTATTTTCAAAATTTTATAATAAAAAACGACCTCCAGCCCATAGTAACTTATCAGGGTTGCAGCAGAAGCTAGCAATCTAGTAAGAAACGATCACGTCCAATTATAAGAAATATAATAACCCATAACTCCTAAAATCGGAGTCAGATCAAAACAAGCAATACACTATTATAACCATTTTGTCCAAAACCCCTATATTGGAAACTTACTGATCCTTGGCTTGAATAACAATGGAAATATCCTGGGTAGAAAATCAAAACTGCATTTTTTTTTATAGCCCTGTAGTAGATTATGTTATTATAATATCAAGAATGTGTCACCTCTACGTGCTTCTGTAATAAAAGAACATTGAAAACAAAATCAACGTCTTCCAAGGAACAGCTGAATATCAAACAAAAGAAATTGACCCCGGGTGGGCTTGAACCAACAACTGTTCGGTTAATGACCGATCGTGCTAGCCATTTGCACCACAAAGTCATAAATTATTCTATTAAGGACCAATATATCTCATCGTAAATGGTGTTTGTCAATTATTAAATTAAAAGAGGATAATTGGAATACAAAATTATTGCATACATTAGACTTAGTTAGCTACTTGATCGTTTGAGGTTCGTCTCTTACTATTTCAAAGAAGAAAAAGCCGTAGGCTTTTTCCTGTTTGAAATATTTTCCTTTTTGTTTTTCGGATTGTTATAATAAAGAACGAATATTTTACCGATTATCTACTAATAACCATATATGACGTAATAACTGAAATGATGTAATATCTAAAACTTATTTTTTACTAATAACCATATATGACTTAATGAGTGACGTGACGTAAAAACTGAAAAAATTAATTTTTTTTATTTTCGTTTTTAGTTCAGAATCGCTAAAGTTATAAACTGCAAAAATATTTATGGTGTCTGAACAATAGTTTTAATCTTTTAATTTAGACTAGAAAAATACCCAAAAATTTAAAATTTAGTTTCATTTTTTGTTAGGTTCTTGATACTTGATACGTGACATAAACATCTGGGTTGCAGCGGTAGCTAGCAACCTAGTAAGAGACGATCACGTCCAATGTTAAGAAATATTAAAACCCATAACTCCTAAAAAAAAGAGTCAGATCAAAACAAAAAGTACACCATTAGAATCACCTTTTCCGAAATTCCTATAAGGGAAACTTACCGCCCTTTGGCTTGAAAAACAAAGAAAATATATTGGCTTGAAAATCAAGAAAATTGACTTTTACCACGTTATTCTCCACAAAGGGGATATTTTTTTCTTTTTTTCTTTTTTTCTTTCTTTTCCACAGATAGATTGGCACTGGAACATCGTAGAGAGTTGTTCAATGGCTCATTTTAAAGGAAATTAATGGCGTTAAAAACTTTTTGTACTTAAAACAATGTATTTTTAAAATTGAATCAGTTTTTTACGAAAAATTACATATTTCATATTAAAGATTGATCAATGACGTCATAATCGTATACCAGTGGTAGGATTTGAACCCACACCTCTGAAGAGACTGGTGACTAACACCAGCGCCTTGGACCACTCGGCTAACAAAAATATCCCACAAACAGGATATTTTTTTCTTTCTTCTTCTTCTTCTTCTTCTTGTTTTCCACAGATAGCTTGGCACTGGGACATTGTAGAGAGTTGTTCAATGGCTCATTTTAAAGGAAATCTCTAGATCTAGTGCCATTTCTACTTAATTTTTTTTAATTAATTATTTTTTACGGAAAACATAATTTTTTATCCAGGTTGCAGCGGTAGCTAGCAACCTAGTAAGAGACGATCACGTCCAATGTTAAGAAATATAAAAACCCATAGTTTCTAACAAAGGAGTCAGATCAAAACGAAAAGTACACTATTAGAACCGCCTTGTCCGAAACCCCTGTATGGGAAGTTTTCAGTCCCTTGGCTTGAACAACAAGGGAAATATATTGGATTGAAAATCAAGTAAAGTGGCAGCTACTACAATATTCTGCCTAAACGGAATATTTTTTTACATAAAGGACCGATATAGCTCATCATAAATGGTGTTTGTCAATTAGGTTTATTTTAAATGAATATCCATTTTGATAGCTGAATATCAAACAAAAGAAATTGACCCCGGGTGGGCTTGAACCAACAACTGTTCGGTTAATGACCGATCGTGCTAGCCATTTGCACCACAAAGTAATAAATTATTCTATTAAGGACAAATATATCTCATCGTAAATGGTGTTTGTCATTATTAAATTAAAAGAGGATAATTGGAATACAAAATTATTGCATACATTAGACTTAGTTAGCTACTTGATCGTTTGAGGTTCGTCTATTACTATTTCAAAGAAGAAAAAGCCGTAGGCTTTTTCCTGTTTGTAATATTTTCCTTTTTGTTTTTCGGATTGTTATAATAAAGAACGAATATTTTACCGATTATCTACTAATAACCATATATGACGTAATAAGTGAAATGATGTAATATCTAAAACCTATTTTTTACTAATAACCATATATGACTTAATGAGTGACGTGACGTAAAAATTGAAAAAATTAATTTTTTTTTATTTTTGTTTTTAGTTCAGAATCGCTAAAGTTATAAACTGCAAAAATATTTATGGTGTCTGAACAATAGTTTTAATCTTTTAATTTAGACTAGAAAAATACCCAAAAATTTAAAATTTAGTTTCATTTTTTGTTAGGTTCTTGATACTTGATACGTGACATAAACATTTTTATAATAAAGAACGACCTCTTGCCTATACTAAATTTTATACGCCACTTAATTATAGTATAGGTTAGTAATTCCACAGATAACTTGGCACTGGTACATCATAGAGAGTTTTTAATGGCTCATTTTAAAGTTATATAAAGGACCGATATAGTTCATCATAAATATTATTTGTCAATTATTACAATAAAATACGATCATTGGAATAACAAACCATTGGAAGCATTGGACTTAGTTAGCTACTTGATTGTTTGATGTTCGTCTCTTACTATTTCAAAGAAGTAAATGCCGTAGGCTTTTTCCTGTTTGTGACCAGGTTATATATATCAGATACGTCGCTATATTTAATTTATTTCGGACAAAAAAAGCAAAAACTTATTTATAAAGTTACCCATTCCTAAATCAGCTTCAAATTAGGATTCTTCCTCAGTTGGCAGTTACTTTTTATATTTGTTTTTAAATGGTATTATAAAGATCGAACTCTTCCCTATACTAACTTGCATAGGCAACTTCACTACAGTTAAGATTACAGTATTTATATTATACATCATTATAAATTATAAAAGGTTCAAATGTTTGAAGATCCGGGTTGCAGCTGTAGCTAGCAACCTAGTAAGAGACGATCACGTCCAATGTTAAGAAATATAAAAACCCATAGTTCCTAACAGAGGAGTCAGATCAAAACAAATAGTACACCATTAGAAGCGCCTTGTCCGAAACCTCTATAAAGGAAACTTACCGCCCTTTGGCTTGAATAACAAAGAAAATATATTGGCTTGAAAATCAAGCAAATTGACTTTTACCACGTTATTCTCCACAAATGGGATATTTTTTTCTCTTTTCTTTCTTTTCCACAGATAGCTTTGTTTATAATAAAGAACGACCTCTTGCCTATACTAAAATAAAAATCCATTAGATACATTTAATTTAGTTAGCTACTTGATTGGTTGTTATCCGGGTTGCAATGGTAGTTAGCAACCTAGTAAGAGACGATCACGTCCAATGTTAAGAAATATAAAAACCCATAGTTCCTAACAAAGGAGTCAGATCAAATTCAAAACTACACCATTAGAACCGCCTTGTCCGAAACCCCTGTATAGGAAACTTTCTGTCCCTTGGCTTGAACAGCAAGGGAAACATATTGGCTTGAAAATCAAGAAAAGTGGCAGCTACTACAACATTCTGCCTAAACGGGATATTTTTTTTTCTTTTTTCTTTTCCACAGATAGCTTGGCACTGGAACATCGTAGAGGGTTGTTCAATAGCTCATTTTAAAGGAAATTAATTGGGTTAAAAATCAATACTTACTAAAATAAATTATTTCTAAAAGAGAATAAATTTTTCCGCCGAAAACTGCATTTTTGATGTCTTTTCACACTGCAGTATTTCAAACATAATCGTATACCAGCGCTAAGATTTGAACCCACGCCTCCGAAGAGACTGGTGGCTAACACCAGTGTCTTGGACCACTCGGCCAGGCTGCCTCTTATAATTTGGATTGCAGCAGTAGCTAGCAACCTAGTAAGAGACGATCAGTCCCATGCTAAGAAATATAAAAACCCAAAACTCCTAAAAATAGAGTAAGATCAAAACAAAAGTACATCATTAGAACTACCTTGTCTGAAACCCTACTAGATAAATAATGAATGTCATCATAGCTTTATATTAGAGCTATGACGTGAATAGAAAAACACGAAATTATGTTGTGGTTTCTGAAGACGTCATGAAATAATATCATTGCGCCATGACGTCATCATGAAAAAAAATCATTACGCCGTGACGTCATAATCCGGGTTGCAGCGGTAGCTAGCAACCTAGTAAGAGACGATCACCTCCAATGTTAAGAAATATAAAAACCTATAGTTCTTAAAAAAAAGAGTCAGATCAAAACAAAAAGTACACCATTAGAACCGCCTTGTCCGAAACCCCTGCATAGTAAAATTTCTGTCCCTTGGCTTGAACAGCAAGGGAAATATATTGGCTTGAAAATCAAGAAAAGTGGCAGCTACTACAACATTCTGCCTAAACGGGATATTTTTTTCTTTTTTTTTCTTTTTTTTTTTTCTTTTCCACAGATAGCTTGGCACTGGAACATCGTAAAGGGTTGTTCAATAGCGCATTTTAAAGGAAATTAATTGGGTTAAAAATCTATAGTAACTAAAATAAATTATTTCTAAAAGAGAATAAATTTTTCCACCAAAAACTGCATTTTTGATGTCTTTTCACACTGCGGTCTTTCAAACATAATCGTATACCAGCGGTAAGAATTGAACCCACGCCTCTGAAGAGACTGGTGGCTAACACCAGTGCCTTGGACCACTCGGCCAGGCTGGCTCTCATAAATAAATATATATGTGAATTTGGGTTGCAGCAGTAGCTAGCAACCTAGTAATAGACGATCAGTCCAATGCTAAGAAATATAAAAACCCAAAACTCCTAAAAATAGAGTCAGATCAAAACAAAAGTACATCATTAGAAATACCTTGTCTGAAACCCTACTAGATAAATAATGAAGGTCATCATAGTTTTATATTAGAGCTATGACGTGAATAGAGTGACGTCATAATTAGTATATATCCGGGTTGCAGCGGTAGCTAGCAACCTAGTAAGAGACGATCACCTCCAATGTCAAGAAATATAAAAACCCATAGTTCCTAACAAAGGAGTCAGATCAAAACAAAAAGTACACCATTAGAACCGCCTTGTCCGAAACCCCTGTATAGGAAACTTTCTTTCCCTTGGCTTGAACAGCAAGGGAAATATATTGGCTTGAAAATCAAGAAAATTGACTTTAACCACGTTATTCTCCCCAAACGGGATATTTTTTTTCTTTTTTCTTTTTTTTTTCTTTTCCACAGATAGCTTGGCACTGGAACATCGTAGAGGGTTGTTCAATAGCTCATTTTAAAGTAAATTAATTGGGTTAAAAACCTTTTGTAACTAAAATAAATTATTTCTAAAAGAGAATAAATTTTTCCACCAAAAACTGCATTTTCGATGTCTTTTCACACTCCAGTCTTTCAAACATAATCGTATACCTTATAATAAAGAACGATCTCTTGCCTATACTAAATTATATAGGCCACTTAACTATAGTAGAGGTTAGTAAATTTACATTAAAAGACGATCACTGAAATAACAAACCATTCCATACATTGGACTTTGTTAGCTACTTGATTGTTTGAGTTTCGTCTCTTACTATTTAAAAGAAGAAAAAGCCGTAGGCTTTTTCCTGTTTGTATTTATAGTTAAAAACGAACTCAAGTCCAAGGAAACTGAACCCTGTGGTTCATTCATATTATCTTCATTATTTTAGCTAGAATGTAAATAAACAAGTTTCTTTTTTATAATAAAGATCGAACTCTTCCCTATACTAACTTGCATACGCAACTTCACTATAGTTAAGATTACAGTATTTATATTATACATCATTATAAATTATAAAAGGTTCAAATGTTCGAAGATTATAGAGTTAAAAATTTTCCCACACCGGGAATCGAACCCGAGCCTGTTAAGTGAAAGTTAACTATCATAGCCACTAGACCATATGGAACCATAAAGAAGTATGATTTTAAGAGCCATATGCATATTATTACTTCACCATACCAATTATAATAAGGCCAAAACAAAATCGTCAACTTGCAACCTTACTTTTGACACATTAGTTAAATCTTCATCAGGCTTAAGAAATGTTTTGCTAGTTTTACATGAAAGAACGAACCTTAGCCCATAGTAGCAGAAATAAGAATATCTAGGTTGCATCGGTAGCTAGCAACCTATCACATAATAAGGGCTTAAGTGGTAGTCCGGGTTGCAGCGGTAGCTAGCAACCTAGTAAGAGACGATCACGTCCAATGTTAAGAAATATAAAAACCCTTAGTTCCTAACAGAGGAGTCAGATCAAAACAAAAAGTACACCATTAGAACCGCCTTGTCCGAAACCTCTATAAAGGAAATTATAATAAAGAACGACCTCTTGCCTATACTAAATTTTATACGCCACTTAATTGTAGTATAGGTTAGTAATTCAACAGATAGCATGGTACTGGAACATCGTAGAGAGTTGTTCAATGGTTCCGGGTTGCAGCGGTAGCTAGCAACCTAGTAAGAGACGATCACGTCCAATGTTAAGAAATATAAAAACCCATAGTTCCTAACAGAGGAGTCAGATCAAAACAAAAAGTACACCATTAGAACCGCCTTGTCCGAAACCCCTGTATAGGAAACTTTCTGTCCCTTGGCTTGAACAGCAAGGGAAATATATTGGCTTGAAAATCAAGCAAATTGACTTTTACCACGTTATTCTCCCCAAACGGGATATTTTTTTCTTTTTTCTTTCTTTTCCAGAGATAGCTTGGCACTGGAACATCGTAGAGGGTTGTTCAATAGCTCATTTTAAAGTAAATTAATTGGGTTAAAAACCTTTTGTAACTAAAATAAATTATTTCTAAAAGAGAATAAATTTTTCCACCAAAAACTGCATTTTCGATGTCTTTTCACACTCCAGTCTTTCAAACATTATACCAGCAGTAAGATTTGAACCCACGCCTCCGAAGAGACTGGTGGCTAACACCAGTGCCTTGGACCACTCGGCCAGGCTGCCTCTCATAAATAAATATATATGTGAATTTGGGTTGCAGCAGTAGCTAGCAACCTAGTAAGAGATGATCAGTCCAATGCTAAGAAATATAACAAAACTCCTAAAAATAGAGTCAGATCAAAACAAAAGTACATCATTAGAATTTCCTTGTCTGAAACCCTACTAGATAAATAATGAATGTCATCATAGTTTTATATTAGAGCTATGACGTGAATAGAAAAACATGAAATTATATTGTTGTTTCTGAAGACGTCATGAAATAATATCATTGCTCTATGACGTCAACAAAATCATTACGCTGTGACGTCATAATTACTACTTAAGAACTACAAAGATGAAAATGTTCTCATTCATAATTACATAATGGTTTCAATCAAGCAAGTCGCACGCAAGTTGAAAAAACAGTACTACACAAACAACAGAGATAGTATCTTGAAATCCGGGTTGCAGCGGTAGCTAGCAACCTAGTAAGAGACGATCACGTCCAATGTTAAGAAATATAAAACCCATAGTTCCTAACAAAGGAGTCAGATCAAAACAAAAAGTACACCATTAGAATCGCCTTGTCCGAAACCCCTGTATAGGAAACTTTCTGTCCCTTGGCTTGAACAGCAAGGGAAATATATTGGCTTGAAAATCAAGCAAATTGACTTTTACCACGTTATTCTCCCCAAACGGGATATTTTTTTCTTTTTCTTTCTTTTCCAGAGATAGCTTGGCACTGGAACATCGTAGAGGGTTGTTCAATAGCTCATTTTAAAGGAAATTAATTGGGTTAAAAACCTTTTGTAACTAAAATAAATTATTTCTAAAAGAGAATAAATTTTTCCAATAAAAACTGTATGTTTGATGCAGTGACGTCATAATTACTATATAAGAAACGTCAAAACTGTAAATGGTCTCATTCATGAATTATAATAAAGAACGACCTCTTACCTATACTAAATTTTATACACAACTTAATTATAGTATAGGTTAGTAATTCAACAGACAGCATGGCACTGCAACATTGTAGAGAGTTGTTCAAAGGTTCATTTTGAAGGAAATTAATGGGGTTAAAAACCTTTTGTAATTAAAACATGGAAGCTGCTTGTATATATTCCGGACTGCAATGGTAGTTACATTAAAAGACAATCGTTGGAATAACAAACCATTGAATACATTGGACTTAGTTAGCTGCCAGATTTTTTTTGACCAGTTAGCTGCCAGAGTTGTCTCTTACTACTCCAGAGAAGAAAAAGCCGTAAGCTTTTTCCTGTTTGTAATCAGGGTTTTTATAATAAGACAAAAACAAAATCGTCGACTTGAAACCTTACTTTTGACACATCAGTTTAATCTTCATCAGACTTAAAAAATGTTTTGCTAGCATAAATCGATGAATTCAGTTGTATTTAGTCTATGCTACCCATAAAATTATAATAAAGAACGACCTCTTGCCTATACTAAATTTTATACGCAACTTAATTATAGTATAGGTTAGTAATTCAACAGATAGCATGGCACTGGAACATCGTAGAAAGTTGTTCAATGGCTAATTTTAAAGGAAATTAATAAGGTTAAAAACCTTTTGTAATTAAAACAAATCCGGGTTGTTTCTGGGTTGTTGCGGTAGCTAGCAACCTAGTAAGAGACGATCACGCCCAATGTTAAGAAATATAAAAACCCATAGCTCCTAAAAAAGGAGTCAGATCAAAACAAAAAGGACAGCATTAGAACCGCCTTATCCGAAAACCCTATATAGTAAACTTTCTGTCCCTTGGCTTGAACAGCAAGGGAAATATATTGGCTTGAAAATCAAGAAAAGTGGCAGCTACTACAACATACTGCCTAAACGGGATATTTTTTTTTCTTTTGTTTTTACAGTAAAGAACGATCGCTCAAGCATAGTAACTGATATATGGTGGTTACAGGGGTAGTTACTTGTGGTTCGTCTCTTACTATTTCAAAGAAGAAAAAGCCGTAGGCTTTTTCCTGTTTGTAATGATATAGCATAAAACGAATTCCAAGTTGTAAATGACGTCATCCTGGTTGTTATAGTAAAGAACGAACTCTTACCCCTAGTTACCTACTATGTCATGTCAAATTAGCTAATTCATTTCATCTAATTTTGTTTAAAAATAATTCCCACACCAGGATTCGAACCCAAGACAATTAATTGAAAGTTATAATAAAGAACGATCTCTTGCCAGTACTAAATTTTATAGGCCGCTTAACTATAGTATAGGCTATCCGGGTTGCAGTGGTAGCTAGCAACCTAGTAAGAGACGATCACGTCCAATGTTAAGAAATGTAAAAACCCATAGTTCCTAAAAAACCGCCATGTCCGAAACCCCTTGAAAGGAAACTTACCGCCCTTTGGCTTGAACAGCAAGGGAAATATATTGGCTTGAAAATCAAGAATATTGACTTTAACCATGTTATTCTCCACAAACGGGATATTTTTTTCTTTTTTTCTTCTTTTCCAGAGATAGCTTTGCACTGGAACATCGTAAAGAGTTGTTCAATGGCTCATTGTAAAGGAAATTAATTGGGTTAAAAATCTTTTGTATCTAAAACAAATTATTTTAAAACAGGATAAATTTTTCCACTAAAAACTATATTTTTGATGTCTTTCCATACTGCTGTCTTTTCAAAGACATTTGATTTTTGAAGCAACCAAACAGTTCGTGGTAAGGTTGTATTTTAAACTTTATATTCCATAGATAGCTTAGCACTGGAACATCGTATCCAGGTTGCAGCGGTAGCTAGCAACATAGTAAGAGACGATCACGTCCAATGATAAGAAATATAAAAACCCCTAACTCCTATGAAAAGAGTCAGACCAAAACATAAGTTACACCATTAGAACCGCCTTGTCCAAAACCCCTATAAAGGAAACTTATCACTCTTTGGCTTGAATAACAAAGAAAATATATTGGCTTGAAAATCAAGAAAATTGACTTTAACCACGTTATTTTCCATAAACGGGATATTTTTTTCTTTCCGCTTTTTTTTCCTCCTCAACTAGCTGGGCACTGGAAAATCATAGAGAGCTGTATAATAGCTCATTTTAAAGGATTACATTAAAAGACGATCATTGGAATAACATACCACTGTATACATTGGACTTACTTACTCTTCTTTTGGACTTAGTTCGTCTCTTACTATTTCAAAGAAGAAACAGCCGTAGTCTTTTTCCTGTTTGTAATGATATAGCAAAAAACGAAACCCAAGTTGTAACTAACGTCATCCTTGTTGTTATACCACTTAATCTATATAGGTTTTACAGTAAAGAACCACCTCTAGTCCATTGTAATCAAATAGTTCGTGGTAAGGAATTGTATAGTAAGAGCGAATCGTCTCAATAGCAACCAAAACTCTAAAAAATGGAATTTTAGTATCAATAGATACATCAAAAGAATTGGATTTTTATGCTGATTTTAAGTATATAAATTTCATGAAGTTTTACATAAAGGCTCGATCATCGAATTTAAGCTGAAACTAAGTAAAGGACAATTATGCCTCCATATATTCACAGTGATGTTTATCCGGGCTGCAGCGGTAGCTAGCAACCTAGTAAGAGACGATCAGCCCCATGCTAAGAAATATATCAGGGTTGCAGCGGTCGCTAGCAACCTAGTAAGAGACGATCACGTCCAATGTTAAGAAATGTAAAAAACCATAGGTCCTAAAAAAGGAGTCAGATCAAAATAAAAAGTACACCATTAGAACCGCCTTGTCCGAAACCCCTGTATAGGAAACTTTCTTTCCCTTGGCTTGAACAGCAAGGGAAATATATTGGCTTGAAAATCAAGAAAATTGACTTTAACCACGTTATTCTCCCTAAACGGGATATTTTTTTCTTTTTTCTTATTTTTTTTTCTTTTCCACATATAGCTTGGCACTGGAACTTCGTAGAGGGTTGTTCAATAGCTCATTTTAAAGTAAATTAATTGGGTTAAAAACTTTTGTAACTAAAATAAATTATTTCTAAAAGAGAATAAATTTTTCCACCAAAAACTGCATTTTCGATGTCTTTTCACACTCCAGTCTTTCAAACATAATCGTATACCAGCGGTAAGATTTGAACCCACGCATCCGAAGAGACTGGTGGCTAACACCAGTGCCTTGGACCACTCGGCCAGGCTGCCTCTCATAAATAAATATATATGTGAATTTGGGTTGCAGCAGTAGCTAGCAACCTAGTAAGAGATGATCAGTCCAATGCTAAGAAATATAACAAAACTCCTAAAAATAGAGTCAGATCAAAACAAAAGTACATCATTAGAATTACCTTGTCTGAAACCCTACTAGATAAATAATGAATGTCATCATAGTTTTATATTAGAGCTATGACGTGAATAGTCCGGGTTGCAGCGGTAGCTAGCAACCTAGTAAGAGACGATCACGTCCAATGTTAAGAAATATAAAAACCCATAGTTCCTAACAGAGGAGTCAGATCAAAACAAAAAGTACACCATTAGAACCGCCTTGTCCGAAACCCCTGTATAGGAAACTTTCTGTCCCTTGGCTTGAACAGCAAGGGAAATATATTGGCTTGAAAATCAAGCAAATTGACTTTTACCACGTTATTCTCCCCAAACGGGATATTTTTTTCTTTTTTCTTTCTTTTCCAGAGATAGCTTGGCACTGGAACATCGTAGACGGTTGTTCAATAGCTCATTTTAAAGTAAATTAATTGGGTTAAAAACCTTTTGTAACTAAAATAAATTATTTCTAAAAGAGAATAAATTTTTCCACCAAAAACTGCATTTTCGATGTTACAGTAAAGAACGAACTTCAGCCCATAGTAAATAAAATAAGATTACAATTTATGACTCAAACAGGTAATTTGTTTTTTTACATGAAAGAACCAACCTTAGCCCATAGTAGCAGAAATAAGAATATCTAGGTTGCAGTGGTAGCTAGCAACCTATTACATAATCCGGGTTTAAGTGGTAGCTAGCAACCTAGTAAGAAACGCCAAATTAAAAGATGATCATTAGAAGAACAAACAATTGCTTATATTGGACTTAGTTAGCTACTTGATTTTCCGGGTTGCAGCGGTAGCTAGCAACCTAGTAAGAGACGATCACGTCCAATGTTAAGAAATATAAAAAGCCATAGTTCCTAACAAAGGAGTCAGATCAAAACAAAAGTACACCATTAGAACCGCCTTGTCCGAAAACTCTGTATAGGAAACTTTCTGTCCCTTGGCTTGAACAGCAAGGGAAATATATTAGCTTGAAAATCAAGAAAATTGACTTTAACCACGTTATTCTCCCCAAACGGGATATTTTTTTTCTCTTTTCTTTTTTTTTCTTTTCCACAGATAGCTTGGCACTGGAACATCGTAGAGGGTTGTTCAATAGCTCATTTTAAAGGAAATTAATTGGGTTAAAAATCTATAGTAACTAAAATAAATTATTTCTAAGAGAGAATAAATTTTTCCACCAAAAACTGCATTTTTGATGTCTTTTCACACTGCAGTCTTTCAAACATAATCGTATACCAGCGGTAAGATTTGAACCCACGCCTCCGAAGAGACTGGTGGCTAACACCAGTGTCTTGGACCACTCGGCCAGGTTGCCTCTCATAAATAAATATATATGTGAATTTGGGTTGCAGCAGTAGCTAGCAACCTAGTAAGAGACGATCAGTCCCATGCTAAGAAATATAACAAAACTCCTAAAAATAGAGTAAGATCAAAACAAAAGTACATCATTAGAACTACCTTGTCTGAAACCCTACTAGATAAATAATGAATGTCGTCATAGCTTTATATTAGAGCTATGACGTGAATAGAAAAACACGAAATTATATTGTTGTTTCTGATGACGTCATGAAATAATATCATTGCGCCATGACGTCAATAAAATCATTACGCCGTGACGTCATAATTACTACTTAAGAACGGCAAAGATGTAAATTCTCTCATTCTTGATTAGAATAATGGTTAGATCGAAGCAAGCTATACGCAATTTGAAAAAACAGTACTACACAAACAACAGAGATAGTATCTTGAAAAGAGAAAAGCAAAGGTATTCAACCGACCAGGCGCATCGAGAAGTAAAAATTGAGAGAGCAAAACAAAGGTATGCAACCAACCAGGCGTATCGAGAAGTAATAATTGAGAGAGCAAAACAAAGGTATTCAACCGACCAGGCGTATCGAGAAGTAATAATTGAGAGAGCAAAACAAAACAGCAAGATGTGTTATCACAATGATGAAGATTATAGACATGCAAAAATTGAGACAGCCAAACAAAAGTTCAAGGAGAGTTATCACAATGATGAAGATTACCGCATCAAATATAAGAAAAACCAAAAGAAAAGGTATTCAACCGTCCAGGTGTATCGAGAAGTAAAAATTGAGACAGCCATCCGGGTTGCAGCGGTAGCTAGCAACCTAGTAAGAGACGTTACATTAAAGAACGACACCTAACCCATGTTAACAGAAACATAAATAGGGATTATGTAATTTCCATCAGTATCATGGCGGTAGAGATGGCTGAAACCTAGTTGCATTAAATACGATCATTGGAATAACAAACAATAGCATACATTGGAATTAGCTAGCTACTTTTATAATAATGAACGACCTCTTGCCTGTACTAAATATTGGATATTACTACATAAAGGATCGACGTGATTTTACTACTTAAGAACGACAAAGATGTAAATGGTCTCATTCGTGAACTACATAATGGTTAGATCAAAGCAAGCTACACGCAAGTTAAAAAAACAGTACTGCCAAAAAAACAGAGATAGCATCTTGAAAAGAGAAAAGCAAAGGTATTCAACCGACCAGACGTATCAAGAAGTAAAAATTGAGAGAGCAAAACAAAACAGCAAGATGTGTTATCACAATGATGAAGATTATAGTTACAGTAAACACTGGAACATCGTAGAGGATTGTTCAATATGTTACATTAAAAGACGATCATTGGAATAAGAAGTTATTGCATGCATTGGACTTAGTTAGCTACTTGATCGTTTGAGGTTCGTCTCTTACTATTTCAAAGAAGAAAAAGCCGTAGGCTTTTTCCTGTTTGTAATATTTTCCTGTGTGTTATCAGGGTTATAGCGGTATCCGGGTTGCAGCGGTAGCTAGCAACCTAGTAAGAGACGATCACGTCCAATGTTAAGAAATATAAAAACCCATAGTTCCTAACAGAGGAATCAGATCAAAACAAAAAGTACACCATTAGAACCGCCTTGTCCGAAACCTCTATAAAAGAAACTTACCGCCCTTTGGCTTGAATAACAAAAAAAATATATTGGCTTGAAAATCAAGCAAATTGACTTTTACCACGTTATTCTCCACAAACGGGATATTTTTTCTCTTTTCTTTCTTTTCCAGAGATAGCTTGGCACTGGAACATCGTAGAGAGTTGTTCAATGGCTCATTTTAAAGGAAATTAGTTGGGTTAAAAACCTTTTGTAAATAAAATAAATTATTTCTAAAAGAGAATAAATTTTTCCACCAAAAACTGCATTTTCGATGTCTTTTCACACTGCAGTATTTCAAACATTATACCAGCGGTAAGATTTGAACCCACGCCTCCGAAGAGACTGGTGGCTAACACCCGTGCCTTGGACCACTCGGCCAGGCTGCCTCTCATAAATAATATATATGTGAATCTGGGTTGCAGCAGTAGCTAGCAACCTAGTAAGAGACGATCAGTCCAATGCTAAGAAATATAACAAAACTCCTAAAAATAGAGTCAGATCAAAACAAAATTACATCATTAGAACTACCTTGTCTGAAACCCTACTAGATAAATAATGAATGTCGTGATAGTTACAGTAAAGAACGATCCCTCTCCCATACTAACTGATAGATGGTGGTTCTAGGTGTAGTTACATAAAGGACGAATATAGCTCATCTTAATCCGGGTTGCAGCGGTAGCTAGCAACCTAGTAAGAGACGATGACGTCCAATGTTAAGAAATATAAAAACCCATAACTCCTAAAAAAGGAGTCAGAACAAAACAAAAAGTACACCATTAGAACCGCCTTATCCGAAAACCATGTATAGTAAACTTTCGGTCCCTTGGCTTGAACAGCAAGGGAAATATATTGGCTTGTCCGGGTTGGAGCGGTAGCTAGCAACCTAGTAAGAGACGATCACGTCCAAAGTTAAGAAATATAAAAACCCATAGTTCCTAACAGAGGAGTCAGATCAAAACAAAAAGTACACCATTAGAACCGCCTTTTCCGAGACCCCTGTATAGGAAACTTTCTGTCCCTTGGCTTGAACAGCAAGGGAAATATATTGGCTTGAAAATCAAGAAAAGTGGCAGCTACTACAACATTCTGCCTAAACGGGATATTTTTTTCTTTTTTTTCTTTTTTCTTCTTTTCCAGAGATTATAATAAGGAACAAACTCTAGCCTATAGTAGTATATAGTAACTAAAATATTAAAATAAATAATTAAATATTAGCTTGATTTAGGTCATTAAAACTGGGGATTATATAAGTTTTGTCGGTATCATGGTTGTAGAAATAGCTGAAACAAGTAAAAAATAAACCATGGCATAGTAACTAGAAAATTTACCAAGGGTTGTGGTTCGTCCTTTATTGTAGTTCTCTGGATTTTTTAAAATAAAGAACGAATTCAAGCCCAAAGGAACTGAATCTTGTGGTTCATTCATATAATCTTCATTATTTTAGCTAGGATTATAATAAAGAACGACCTCTTGCTATACTAAATTTTATAGGCCAGTTAACTATATTATAGGTTAGTAAAGTTTACTTAAATGACCGATAGAGTTCAACATGTATGGTGTTTGTCAATACGGTTTCATTTTATATAATTATCCATTATTATGTAAAATGTTTACATTAAAGGGCGAACTATAGCCCATAGTAACTGGAATCCAGGTTGCAGCAGTAGCTTGTTACATAAAGGCTCGATCATCGAATTTAAGCTGAAACCTAAGTAAAGGACAATAATCCGTTCAAATTTGTAATTGTCTCCTGGAAAAAAATTTATGTGGCGGAATTCTTAAAATACACATCTCTATATTT
The DNA here is from genome assembly GCF_049724085.1 of Artemia sp. Qi Xiang Cuo. NCBI lineage: Eukaryota > Metazoa > Arthropoda > Branchiopoda > Anostraca > Artemiidae > Artemia > Artemia sp. Qi Xiang Cuo. The sequence continues at coordinate 49,232,686 of NC_142797.1, read as the reverse complement.
CCATAGCAAAAAATTCAAAATAAGTTTTATTTAGTTTTATTTTTCAGCTCAAACACGCTAAATTTATTATGTAAACTGAAAACGTATTCATGGTATCTCAGCAACAATTTTAATTTTTTACTTCAAACTAGAAATATACCTAAAACATTTTTTAACTAGTTTTGTTTTTTGCTATATTTATGCTAACTTTAACGATGGTCGATACTTTTAACTGACGTACACGATGATAAATTACTGTAACAAATTGACGTTTATTGTAAACATTGATACAATATTTAGACGATCTCTTCACTCAGCTGCTTGGCAAGGAATTATAACCGGTATTCTGTAGAGTACTCGTTACTGTAGAGCGACTTCAACTTCTATCTTCCTTATCTAGGAGGAGAGCTCACTAGCCAATGCGCTACAGCAACCTTTAGTAAAGAAGTAATTATAGGGTTGATGATGTGTCTAATTATTCCTCAAGCAGTCACATCGGCAGGTTGATTTTTGTACATAAATCATAATCTTATACCAGCGGTAAGATTTGAATCCAAGCATTCGAAGAGATTGGTGGCTATCACCAGCGCCTTAGACCACTTGGCCACCCTGCTTCTCATAATTATATATGAGAATCCGGGTCGCAGCAGTAGCTAGCAGCCTAGTAAGAGACGATCAGTCGATCAGTTAAGAAACAAACTGTAGCCCATAATCCGGGTTGCAGCGGTAGCTAGCAACCTAGTAAGAGACGATCACGTCCAATGTTAAGAAATATAAAAACCCATAGTTCCTAAAAAAGGAGTCAGATCAAGACAAAAAGTACACCATTAGAACCGCCTTGTTTGAAACCCCTGTATAGGAAACTTTCTGTCATTTGGCTTCAACAGCAAGGGAAATATATTGGCTTGAATATCAAGAAAAGTGGCAGCTACTACAACATTCTGCCTTAACGGGATATTTATTTTCATTTTCTTTCTTTTCCACAGATAGCTTGGTACTGGAACATCGTAGATAGTTGTTCAATGGCTCATTTTAAAGGAAATTAATTGGGTTAAATATCTATAGTAACTAAAATAAATTGTTTCTAAAAGAGAATAAATTTTTCCACCAAAAACTGCATTTTTGATGTCTTTTCACACTGCTGTCTTTCAAACATAATCGTATACCAGCGGTAAGATTTGAACCCACGCCTCCAAAGAGACTGGTGGCCAACACAAGTGCCTTGGACCACTCGGCCAGGCTGCCTCTCATAATTTGGGTTGCAGCAGTAGCTAGCAACCTAGTAAGATGCGATCAGTCCAATGCTAAGAAATATAAAAACCCAAAACTCCTGTACATAGAGTCAGATCAAAGCAAAAGTACATCTTTAGAACTACATTGTCTGAAACCCTACTAGATAAATAATGAATATTGTCATATTTTTATATTAGAGCTATGACGAGAATAGAAAAACACGAAATTATAGTGTTGTTTCTGAAGACGTCATGAAATAATACCATTGCGCCATGACGTCATTAAATAAAATCATTAAGCCGTGACGTCATAATTACTACTTAAAAACGACAAAGATGTAAATGGTCTCATTCGTGAATTACATAATGGTTAGATCAAAGCAAGCTACACGCAAGTTAAAAAACAGTACTACACAAACAACAGAGATAGTATCTTGAAAATAGAAAAGCAAAGGTATTCAACCGACCAGCGTATCAAAAAGTAAAAATTGAGAGAGCAAAACAAAACAGCAAGATGTGTTATCACAATGATGAAGATTATAGAGAAGCAACAATTTAGCAGGCTAGACAAAAGATCAAGGAGCGTTATCACAATGATGAAGATTACCAAAAAATATATAAGAAAAAAGTTGCTACCAGAATAATGGGTAGATACTGGGGTGACAAAAGCTATAATGAAAAAATTAAATTCTCTGCGAGGTTGCACCGAAGAACGCATAAGGACAAAGGGAAAAATTACATTCAGAAATACAAGAATATGGCAAAAATGCAGGCTGATCTTCGTAAATTGAGAAACATTTTACGCATGTTTTACCAGGATCACGAAAAGTATTTAAAATTATTATAATAAAGAACGACCTTTTGCCTATACTAAATTTTATACGCCACTTACTTATAGTATAGGTTAATAATTCCATAGATCGCTTGGCACTGGAACATCGTAGAGAGTTGTTCAATGGCTCATTTTAAAGGAAATTAATTGGGTTAAAAACATTTCTTAACTAAAACAAATTATATAATAAAGATCGAACTCTTCCCTATACTAACTTGCATACGCAACTTCACTATAGTTAAGATTACAGTATTTATATTATGCATCATTATAAATTATAAAAGGTTCAAATGTTCGAAGATTATAGAGTTAAAAATTTTCCCACCCCGGGAATCGAACCCGAGCCTGTTAAGTGAAATTACAATAAAGAACGACCTCTTGCCTATACTAAATTTTATACGCCAGTTATCCGGGTTGCAGCGGTAGCTAGCAACCTAGTAAGAGACGATCACCTCCAATGTTAAGAAATATAAAACCCCCCAACTCCTAAAAAAAGAGTCAGATCAAAACAAAAAGTACACCATTAGAACCGCCTTGTCCGAATCCTCTATAAAGGAAACTTAACGCCCTTTGGCTTGAATAACAAAGAAAATATATTGGCTTGAAAATCAAGAAAATAGACTTTTACCACGTTATTCTCCACAAATCCGGGTTGCAGCGGTAGCTAGCAACCTAGTAAGAGACGATCACGTCCAATGTTAAGAAATATAAAAACCCATAGTTCCTAACAAAGGAGTCAGATCAAAACAAAAAGTACACAATTAGAATCGCCTTGTCAGAAACCCCTGTATAGTAAACTTTCTGTCCCTTGGCTTGAACAGCAAGGGAAATATATTGGCTTGAAAATCAAGCAAATTGACTTTTACCACGTTATTCTCCCCAAACGGGATATTTTTTTCTTTTTTCTTTCTTTTCCAGAGATAGCTTGGCACTGGAACATCGTAGAGGGTTGTTCAATAGCTCATTTTAAAGGAAATTAATTGGGTTAAAAACCTTTTGTAACTAAAATAAATTATTTCTAAAAGAGAATAAATTTTTCCAATAAAAACTGTATTTTTGATGCAGTGACGTCATAATTACTATATTAGAAACGTCAAAACTGTAAATGGTCTCATTCATGAATTATAATAAAGAACGACCTCTTACCTATACTAAATTTTATACACAACTTAATTATAGTATAGGTTAGTAATTCAACAGATAGCATGGCACTGCAACATTGTAGAGAGTTGTTCAAAGGCTCATTTTGAAGGAAATTAATGGGGTTAAAAACCTTTTGTAATTAAAACATGGAAGCTGCTTGTATATATTACGGACTGCAATGGTAGTTACATTAAAAGACAATCGTTGGAATAACAAACCATTGCATACATTGGACTTAGTTAGCTGTCAGATTTTTTTTGACCAGTTAGCTGCCAGAGTTGTCTCTTACTACTCCAGAGAAGAAAAAGCCGTAAGCTTTTTCCTGTTTGTAATCAGGGTTTTTATAATAAGACAAAAACAAAATCGTCGACTTGAAACCTTACTTTTGACACATCAGTTAAATCTTCATCAGACTTAAAAAATGTTTTGCTAGCATAAATCGATGAATTCAGTTGTATTTAGTCTATGCTACCCATAAAATTATAATAAAGAACGACCTCTTGCCTATACTAAATTTTGTACGCAACTTAATTATAGTATAGGTTAGGAATTCAACAGATAGCATGGAACTGGAACATCGTAGAAAATTGTTCAATGGCTCATTTTAAAGGAAATTAACGGGGTTAAAAACTTTTTGTAATTAAAACAAATCCGGGTTGTTTTCGGGTTGCAGCGGTAGCTAGCAACCTAGTAAGAGACGATCACGTCCAATGTTAAGAAATATAAAAACCCATAGATCCTAAAAAAGGAGTCAGATCAAAACAAAAAGGACAGCATTAGAACCGCCTTATCCGAAAACCCTATATAGTAAACTTTCTGTCCCTTGGCTTGAACAGCAAGGGAAATATATTGGCTTGAAAATCAAGAAAAGTGGCAGCTACTACAACATACTGCCTAAACGGGATATTTTTTTTTCTTTTGTTTTCCGGGTTGCAGCGGTAGCTAGCAACCTAGTAAGAGACGATCACGTCCAATGTTAAGAAATATAAAAACCCATAGTTCCTAACAGAGGAGTCAGATCAAAACAAAAAGTACACCATTAGAACCGCCTTGTCCGAAACCCCTGTATAGGAAACTTTCTGTCCCTTGGCTTGAACAGCAAGGGAAATATATTGGCTTGAAAATCAAGCAAATTGACTTTTACCACGTTATTCTCCCCAAACGGGATATTTTTTTCTTTTTTCTTTCTTTTCCAGAGATAGCTTGGCACTGGAACATCGTAGAGGGTTGTTCAATAGCTCATTTTAAAGTAAATTAATTGGGTTAAAAACATTTTGTAACTAAAATAAATTATTTCTAAAAGAGAATAAATTTTTCCACCAAAAACTGCATTTTCGATGTCTTTTCACACTCCAGTCTTTCAAACATTATACCAGCAGTAAGATTTGAACCCACGCCTCCGAAGAGACTGGTGGCTAACACCAGTGCCTTGGACCACTCGGCCAGGCTGCCTCTCATAAATAAATATATATGTGAATTTGGGTTGCAGCAGTAGCTAGCAACCTAGTAAGAGATGATCAGTCCAATGCTAAGAAATATAACAAAACTCCTAAAAATAGAGTCAGATCAAAACAAAAGTACATCATTAGAATTACCTTGTCTGAAACCCTACTAGATAAATAATGAATGTCATCATAGTTTTATATTAGAGCTATGACGTGAATAGAAAAACATGAAATTATATTGTTGTTTCTGAAGACGTCATGAAATAATATCATTGCTCTATGACGTCAACAAAATCATTACGCTGTGACGTCATAATTACTACTTAAGAACTACAAAGATGAAAATGTTCTCATTCATAATTACATAATGGTTTCAATCAAGCAAGTCGCACGCAAGTTGAAAAAACAGTACTACACAAACAACAGAGATAGTATCTTGAAATTATAATAAAGATCGAACTCTTCCCTATACTAACTTGCATACGCAACTTCACTATAGTTAAGATTACAGTATTTATATTATGCATCATTATAAATTATAAAAGGTTCAAATGTTCGAAGATTATAGAGTTAAAAATTTTCCCACCCCGGGAATCGAACCCGAGCCTGTTAAGTGAAATCCGGGTTGCAGCGGTAGCTAGCAACCTAGTAAGAGACGATCACGTCCAATGTTAAGAAATATAAAAGCCCATAGTTCCTAACAAAGGAGTCAGATCAAAACAAAAAGTACACCATTAGAACCGCCTTGTCTGAAACCCCTGTATAGGAAACTTTCTGTCCCTTGGCTTGAACAGCAAGGGAAATATATTGTCTTGAAAATCAAGAAAATTGACTTGAACCACGTTATTCTCCACAAACGGGATATTTTTTTCTTTTTTCTTTTTTTCTTTTTTTGTATCCAGAGATAGCTTGGCACTGGAACATCGTAGAGGGTTGTTCAATAGCTCATTTTAAAGGAAATTAATTGGGTTAAAAATCTATGGTAACTAAAATTTATTATTTCTAAAAGAGAATAAATTTTTCCACCAAAAACTGCATTTTTGATGTCTTTTCACACTGCAGTCTTTCAAACATAATCGTATACCAGCGGTAAGATTTGAACCCACGCCTCCGAAGAGACTGGTGGGTAACACGAGTGCCTTGGACCACTCCAAAAACTGCATTTTGATGTCTTTTCACACTGCAGTCTTTCAAACATAATCGTATACCAGCGGTAAGAATTGAACCCACGCCTCTGAAGAGACTGGTGGCTAACACCAGTGCCTTGGACCACTCGGCCAGGCTGCCTCTCATAAATAAATATATATGTGAATTTGGGTTGCAGCAGTAGCTAGCAACCTAGTAATAGACAATCAGTCCAATGCTAAGAAATATAAAAACCCAAAACTCCTAAAAATAGAGTCAGATCAAAACAAAAGTACATCATTAGAAATACCTTGTCTGAAACCCTACTAGATAAATAATGAACGTCATCATAGTTTTATATTAGAGCTATGACGTGAATAGAGTGACGTCATAATTAGTATATAAGGAAAGTCAAAACTGAAAATTCTTAAATTATTTATTATAATAATGTTTATATCAAAGCAGGATATACTAAAGTTTAAGAAAGATTAATAAACAAACAACAGATATATTAACTTGAAAATAAAAAAGCAAAGGTATTCAACCGACCAGGTGTATCGAGAAGTAATAATTGAGAGAGCAAAACAAAGGTATTCAACCGACCAGGCGTATCGCGAAGTAATAATTGAGAGAGCAAAAGAAAACAGCAAGATGTGTTATCACAATGATGAAGATTATAGACATGCAAAAATTGAGACAGCCAAACAAAAGATCAAGGAACGGTATGGTAATGATGAACATTACAGAGAAGCAAGAATTGAGCAGGCTAAACAAAAGATCAAGGAGCGTTATCACAATGATAAACTTTATAGAGAAGCAAGAATTGAGCAGGCTAGACAAAAGATCAAGGAGCGTTATCACAATGATAAACTTTATAGAGAAGCAACAATTGAGCAGGCTAGACAAAAGAGCAGGGAACGGTATGATAATGATGAAGATTACCGAAACAAACATAAGAAAAAAGTTGCTACCAGAATAATGGGTAGATACTGGGGTGACAAAAGCTATAATGAAAAAATTAAATTCTCTGCGAGGTTGTACCGAAGAACGCATAAGGACAAAGGGAAAAATTACATTCAGAAATACAAGAAGATGGCAAAAATGCAGGCTGATCTTCGTAAATTGAGAAATATTTTACGCATGTTTTACCAGGATCACGAAAAGTATTCAAAATTACAGATTAAAATTCTCTTTGAAAGAGCGGATGCTGTTGAAAAGTCGGCTAGAAATTCCTTGGCAAAGCTTCATAGTAATATCCAAAAGAAATTACAATAAAGAACGACACCTAGCCCATGTTAACTGAAAGCTTTTTCTTTCTCCTCAGCTAGCTGGGCATTTACAGTAATAAAGAACGATCTCTCTCCCATACTAACTGATATATGGTGGTTCCAGGTGTAGTTACATTACATAAAGGATCGATGTGGTTCATTATAAATTAAAAAAGGTTTAGAGCTTCTAATGTTCGAAGATTATAGAGTTAAAAATTTTCCAATACCGGGAATCGAACCCGGGCCTTCTAGATCAAAGCCAGCTATCCTATCCGCTACACCATATGGGACTATAAAACAGCATGATTTAAGAACCATATGCATATTATTATTTCATCGTATTTTCCGGGTTGCAGCGGTAGCTAGCAATCCGGGTTGCAGCGGTAGCTAGCAACCTAGTAAGAGACGATCACGTCCAATGTTAAGAAATATAAAAACCCCTAACTCCTGAGAAAAGAGGCAGATCAAAACAAAAATTACACCATTAGAAACACCTTGTCCAAAACCCCTATTAAGGAAACTTATCACTCTTTGGCTTGAATAACAAAGAAAATATATTGGCTTGAAAATCAAGAAAATTGACTTTAACCAAGTTATTCTCCACAAACGGGATATCTTTTTTTTCCGCTTGATTTTCCTCCTCAACTAGCTGGGCACTGGAAAATCATAGAGAGCTGTATAATAGCTCATTTTAAAGGAAATTGCAACATCTAGTCACTTTTGTAATTAAAAATAAAATACAGTAAAGAACGATCTCTCATCCATAGTAACTGATACATGGTGGTTCCAGGGGTAGTTACTTGAGGTTCGTCTCTTACTATTTCAAAGAAGAAAAAGCCGTAGGCTTTTTCCTGTTTGTAATGATATCCGGGTTGCAGCGGTAGCTAGCAACCTAGTAAGAGACGATCACGTCCAATGTTAAAAAATATAAAAACACATAGTTCCTAAAAAAGGATTGTAGTAAATAATTGTAAAGAGGCATGCTCTATGTACTTCCGACGGAGAATCAACCCTGCCCCCTTCTCGCTTAGGAGGATAGTACTCAATAAAGATGTGCTCAAACGGAAGGGCAGATAAAGATGTATTTTCAGAAGACGCAGCTTGCCGGCTGTCTTGATAAAAAGATAAATCCATGGTATGGACTCGAGAATATATCCTAGGAACATTCGTCAATAGAATTGTCCTGTTCATCTCATTTTCTAAGGCAATTATGATTTACGACAAGTGACGAAAGGTGCAACTGATTTCTTTTAAGTTTCTTACAAGATCAAAAGCCTAAGTTGCAATATTTTTACGACCTGCGATTGTTATTATATAAGAGATTTGTCTAGCATAGTTAGACATGTTCGTCTCTTACTATTTAAAAGAAGAAAAAGCCGTAGGCTTTTTCCTGTTTGTATTTATAGTTAAAAAACGAACTCAAGTCAAAAGAAACTGAACCCTGTGGTTCATTCATATTATTTTCATTATTTTAGCTAGAAGGTAAATAAGCAAGTTTCTTTTTTAAATTTTAAATTGAAAAGATAGTGTTTTTAATTCAACATATTAAAACTTCTCCCCTACGGGGAATCGAACCCCTTCTCCCAGGTAACAAGTAGGTATGCTTACCAATGGACTATCGAAGACTTGTAAAACGAAAGTTTCATACAAGATATGATAATAATTTTTTAATCCGGGTTTAATATTATTATTATTGTAATCAGGGTTGCAGCGGTAGCTAGCAACCTAGTAAGAGACGATCACGTCCAATGTTAAGAAATATAAAAACCCATAGTTCCTAACAAAGGAGTCAGATCAAAACAAAAAGTACACCATTAGAACCGCCTTGTCCGAAACCCCTGTATAGGAAACTTTCTGTCCCTTGGTTTGAATAGCAAGGGAAATATATTGGCTTGAAAATCAAGAAAATTGACTTTAACCACGTTATTCTCCCCAAACGGGATATTTTTTTCTTTTTTTCTTTTTTTTTTGTATTCAGAGATAGCTTGGCACTGGAACATCGTAGAGGGTTGTTCAATAGCTCATTTTAAAGGAAATTAATTGGGTTAAAAATCTATAGTAACTAAAATTAATTATTTCTAAAAGAGAATTAATTTTTCCACCAAAAACTGCATTTTCCATGTCTTTTCACACTGCAGTCTTTCAAACATAATCGCAGACCAGCGGTAAGATCTGAACCCACGCCTCCGAAGAGACTGGTGGCTAACACCAGTGCCTTGGGCCACTCGGCCAGGCTGCCTCTCATAAATAACTATATATGTGAATTACAATAAAGAACCACCTCTAGCCCATACGCACTGAAATGCTGAGTCACTATATGACATATCGTGGTTGCAGCGGTATCCGGGTTGCAGCGGTAGCCAGCAACCTAGTAAGAAACAATCACGTCCAATACTAAAAAATATAATCAAACAGTTCATGGTAACGAACTGTACAGTAAGAGCGACTCGTCTTAATAGTAACCGAAATACAATAAAGAACGACACCTTGCCCGTGTTAACTAAAACTTAAATAGGGATTATGTAATTTCCAATAGTATCATGGCTGTAGAGATGGCTGAAACCTAGTTACAATAAAAAACGATCATTGGAAAAACAAAAATTGTTACAGTAAAGAACGATCTTTCACCCGTAGTAACTGATATATGGTGGTTCCAGGGGTAGTCCGGGTTGCAGCGGTAGCTAGCAACCTAGTAAGAGACGATCACCTCTAATGTTAAGTAATATAAAACCCCCCAACTCCTAAAAAAAGTTATAATAAAGAACGAACTCTTGCCTCTACAAACTCGTATAGTGGGACATAAGGATCGATCATAAATGATGTTATCCGGGTTGCAGCGGTAGCTAGCAACCTAGTAAGAGACGATCACGTCCAATGTTAAGAAATTTAAAAACCCATAGTTCCTAAAAAAAGGAGTCAGATCAAATTCCAAAGTACACCATTAGAACCACCTTGTCCGACACCCCTGTATAGTAAACTTTCTGTCCCTTGGCTTGAACAGCAAGGGAAATATATTGGCTTGAAAATCAAGAAAAGTGGCAGCTACTGCAACATTCTGCCTAAACGGGATATTTTTTTCTTTTTTTTTTCTTTTGTATCCAGAGATAGCTTGGCACTGGAACATCGTAGAGGGTTGTTCAATAGCTCATTTTAAAGGAAATTAATTGGGTTATTAATTTAAAGAAAATAATTAAAAACGAGCCTGTTAGGGTTATTAGTAAATGTGTTTGTAAGACTAATGATTTAGAACAAATTCCTGGAACACCGACTCAAGAAAAAAGCATTTCTAACTGTTTCCGGGTTGCAGCGGTAGCTAGCAACCTAGTAAGACACGATCACGTCTAATGTTAAGAAATATAAAAACCCATAGTTCCTAACAGAGGAGTCATATCAAAACAAAAAGTACACCATTAGAACCGCCTTGTTCGAACCCCCTGTATAGGAAACTTTCTGTCCCTTGGCTTGAACAGCAAGGGAAATATATTGGCTTGAAAATCAAGCAAATTGACTTTTACCACGTTATTCTCCCCAAACGGGATATTTTTTTCTTTTTTCTTTCTTTTCCAGAGATAGCTTGGCACTGGAACATCGTAGAGGGTTGTTCAATAGCTCATTTTAAAGTAAATTAATTGGGTTAAAAACCTTTTGTAACTAAAATAAATTATTTCTAAAAGAGAATAAATTTTTCCACCAAAAACTGCATTTTCGATGTCTTTTCACACTCCAGTCTTTCAAACATTATACCAGCAGTAAGATTTGAACCCACGCCTCCGAAGAGACTGGTGGCTAACACCAGTGCCTTGGACCACTCGGCCAGGCTGCCTCTCATAAATAAATATATATGTGAATTTGGGTTGCAGCAGTAGCTAGCAACCTAGTAAGAGATGATCAGTCCAATGCTAAGAAATATAACAAAACTCCTAAAAATAGAGTCAGATCAAAACAAAAGTACATCATTAGAATTACCTTGTCTGAAACCCTACTAGATAAATAATGAATGTCATCATAGTTTTATATTAGAGCTATGACGTGAATAGAAAAACATGAAATTATATTGTTGTTTCTGAAGACGTCATGAAATAATATCATTGCTCTATGACGTCAACAAAATCATTACGCTGTGACGTCATAATTACTACTTAAGAACTACAAAGATGAAAATGTTCTCATTCATAATTACATAATGGTTTCAATCAAGCAAGTCGCACGCAAGTTGAAAAAACAGTACTACACAAACAACAGAGATAGTATCTTGAAAAGAGAAAAGCAAAAATATTCAACCGACCAGGCGCATCGAGAAGTAAAAATTGAGAGAGCAAAACAAAACAGCAAGATGTGTTATCACAATGATGAAGATTATAGACATGCAAAAATTGAGACAGCCAAACAAAAGATCAAGGAGAGTTATCACAATGATGAAGATTACCGCATCAAATATAAGAAAAACCAAAAGCAAAGGTATTCAACCGTCCAGGTGTATCGAGAAGCAAAAATTGAGACAGCCAAACAAAAGATCAAGGAGCGTTACTGGGGTGACAAAATCTATAATGAAAAAATTAAATTCTCTGCGAGGTTGTACCGAAGAACGCATAAGGACAGAGGGAAAAATTACATTCAGAAATACAAGAAGATGGCAAAAATGCAGGCTGATCTTTGTAAATTGAGAAACATTTTACGCATGTTTTATCGGAATCAAGAAAAGTATTCAAAATTACAGATTAAAATTCTCTTTGAAAGAGCGGATGCTGTTGAAAAGTCGGCTAGAAATTCTTTGGCAAAGCTTCATAGTAATATCCAAAAGAAATGTTGTCAGTTTAACGAAAAGCTTCCAAGGTATGGATTGGCAACTGTGGAACAGTTTATAGATGCAATGGAAAATGTTCGACAACACAGTGAATATACGGAGGCGTACTTCTTAGAAAATTCGTATATTAATTTTTGAAGGAGCAATTGCAGTTTATGTAGATGCAATAAAAATATATATACAAGCATACCTATCAACAGCGAAGGAAAAGCAATGTTTTTCAATTATGGCGAAAACGAGCCTGTTAGGGTTATTAGTAAATGTGTTTGTAAGACTAATGATTTAGAACAAATTCCTGGAACACCGACTCAAGAAAAAAGCATTTCTAACTGTGTTTTAAACAGTTCGTTTAGTTCTACCGAATATTTGGCAAAAATTCTCTGTGTAGTAGAACAAACTGTCCTGAAAAGTACGAGACAACTATTGAAAAATGATCTAGAACTAGATCTGACAAGGAAATTATGATGGCTGAAGTCACCTATAACAATCCGAGTAAACATTCAAAACCAAAAATTGGGCAGCAGGTTACTTGGCAATGTCACCCTGATATCTGCAAGCTCTATCCGATGGATATTGAATTATGTCAAATTCTTTTTGATATCCTTGAAAATAATATAGCATTAAAATTTACAGTAAAGAACGATCTCTCGTTCATAGTAACTGATGTATGGTGGTTCCAGAGGTAGTTACTCGAGGTTCGTCTCTTACTATCTCAAAGAAAAAAAAGCCGTAGGCTTTTTCCTGTTTGTAGTGATATAGCATAAAATTAAATACAGGACCGATATAGTTCTTCATAATCCGTGTTGTACATTAAAGAACGATCTCTCTGCCATAGTAACTGATATGTTACATTAAAAGACTATCATTGGAATATAAATTATCCGGGTTGCAGCGGTAGCTAGCAAACTAGTAAGAGACGATCACGTCCAATGTTAAGAAATATAAAAATCCATAGTTCCTAAAAAAAGGAGTCAGAACAAAACAAAAAGTACACCATTAGAACCGCCTTGTCTGAAACCCCTGTATAGGAAACTTTCTGTCACTTGGTTTGAACAGCAAGGGAAATATATTGCCTTGAAAATCAAGAAAAGTGCCAGCTAATACAACATTCTGCTTAAACGGGATATTTTTTTTCTTTCTTGCTTTCCACAGATAGCTTGGCACCGGAACATCGTAGAGAGTTGTTCAATTGCTCATTTTAAAGGAAATTAATTGGGTTAAAAACTTTTGTAACTAAAGTAAATTATTTCTAAGAGAGAATAAATTTTTCGATTAAAAACTGCATTTTTGATGTCTTTTCACACTGCAGTCTTTTCAAAGATATTTGTATAATAAAGAACGACCTCTTGCCTATACTAAATTTTATAGGCCATTATGAAAAGAACTTGTTCTGAAATGCCTTTGAAAAGTATTGCATATTGGCGCATTCAAAAGAACCAAAAAGCTGTAAAGTAAAGTTGTGGGTGAAAAGGATGGATGCTTCAACTTGTAAAATGGGTTTAGTAGGGACATTAAGAAAGGAACTTGCTCTGAAATGCCTTTTGAAAAGTATTTGTTGGTGTTGAGGTATCCAAAAAGCTGTAAAGTAAAGTTGTGAGTGGAAAGGATGGGTACTTCAAGTTGGAAAATGGGTTTAGAAGTGACATTAAGAAAAGAAGTTGCTCTGAAATGCCTTTTGAAAGGTATTGCTTGGTGTTGGAGCATTCAAAAAGCTGTAAAGTAAAGTTGTGGGTGAAAAGGAAGGATGCTTCAACTTGTAAAATCGGTTTCGGAGGGACATTAAGAAAGGAACTTGCTCTGAAATGCCTTTTGAAAAGTATTGCTTGGTGTTGAGATATCCAAAAAGCTGTAAAGTAAAGTTGTTGGTGAAACGGGTGGGTACTTCAAGTTTAAAAATGGGTTTAGAAGGGACATTAAGAAAAGATGTTGCTCTGAAATGCCTTTTGAAAGGTATTTCTTGGTGTTGAGTTATCTAAAAAGCTGTAAAGTAGATGTGGGTGAAAAGGATGGATGCTTCTACTTGTAAAATGGGTTTAGGAGGGACATTAAGAAAGGAACTTGCTCTGAAATGCCTTTTGAAAAGTATTTCTTGGTGTTGAGGTATTCAAAAAGCTGTAAAGTAAAGTTGTGTGTGAAAAGGATGGGTACTTCAAGTTGTAAAATGGGTTTAAAAGTGACATTAAGAAAAGAAGTTGCTCTGAAATGCCTTTTGAAAGGTATTTCTTGGTGTTGAGGTATCCAAAAAGCTGTAAAGTAAACAAAGTTTTCTACTCTAAAGCTGATAAAAACCATAAAAACAGGTTGCTTGAAATGAAAGCATGGGATAAAGTCTCATAAGAAGTTGGAGTTGAAGGTAAGATTAATAGGCTAATTTAGATGGTTTGGCCTAATTAAAAAAAAATATAGACTAGTTTATTAGTTTTGTACAGTATAGCCCAGGTTCTGCAAAAAAAGGCCTTTATTGGACATAGCAGCTAAATATATAGACTTGCATGGGACAGGCTACTCTGGTAGTCAGTCACACCTTTGAGTAGGCTAGTCAACCCTAGGCTATCTAAAAAAGTTGAATAAATATGCTATGTTTTTTTTTATAATAGAGAACGACCTCTTGTCTACACTAATACGGGTTGCTGTGAAGATTGATACAAGTTTTAAGAAGTGTTAATTAAATAATTTTACGAAAATGTATAAAATGAAAATGTACATAATATTATTAATTATACATTATATTAATTATGGTGAATCCTTTAATTTTACTTTATCTGAGAATATAGAGTTATAATCAGGATTCACTTGTTACTGTAGAGCGACTCGAACTTCTATCTTCGTTGTCAAGAAGAGAGCTCACTAGCCAATGCGCTACAGCAACTGATAGTAAACAAGTAATTATAGGGTTGATGATGTGTCTAGAAATTCCTCACGCAGTCAGATCGGCAGGTTTCCTAAATTTAATACAAAAAATTATAATAAAGAACGACTTTTTGCCTATACTAAATTTTAGTTAATTTAGGTTAGGGTAATTAGGTTAGTTAAAAAAGGTTAGTAATTCCACAGATAGCTTGGCACTGGAACATCGTAGAGAGTTGTTTAATGGCTCATTTTAAAGAAAATTAATGGGGTTAAATTTACATTAAAAGACGATCACTGAAATAACAAACCATTCCATACATTGGACTTAGTTAGCTACTTGATTGTTTGAGTTTCGTCTCTTACTATTTAAAAGAAGAAAAAGCCGTAGGCTTTTTCCTGTTTGTATTTATAGTTAAAAAACGAACTCAAGTCAAAAGAAACTGAACACTGTGGTTCATTCATATTATCTTCATTATTTTAGCTAGAATGTAATCCGGGTTGCAGCGGTAGCTTGCAACCTAGTAAGAGACGATCACGTCCAATGTTAAGAAATATAAAAACTCATAACTCCTAAAAAAAGAGTCAAATCAAAACAAAAAGTACACCATTAGTATCGCCTTGTCCAAAATTCCTATAAGGAAAACTTACCGCCCTTTGGCTTGAATAACAAAGAATATATATTGGCTTGAAAATCAAGGAAATTGACTTTTACCACGTTATTCTCCACAAAGGGGATATTTTTTTCTTTCTTCTTCTTTTCCACAGATAGCTTGGCACTGGAACATCGTAGAGAGTTGTTCAATGGCTCATTTTAAAGGAAATTAATTGGGTTAAAAACCTTTTGTACTTCAAACAATGTATTTTTAAAATAGAATCAGTTTTTTACGAAAAATCACATATTTCATATTAAAGAATGATCAATGACGTCATAATCGTATACCAGTGGTAGGATTTGAACCCACATTTTTACAAATTCCCATCAGTATCATGGCTGTTTACATTAAAAGACGATCATTGGAATAACATACCACTGCATACATTGGACTTAGTTAGCTACTTGATTGCTTGAGGCTCGTCTCTTACTATTTCAAAGAAGAAAAAGCCGTAGGTTTTTTCCTGTTTGTAATAATATAGCATGAAATTACATTAAAGGACCATCATTTGAATATCCGGGTTGCAGCGGTAGCTAGCAACCTAGTAAGAGACGATCACCTCCAATGTTAATCCGGGTTGCAGCGATAGCTAGCAACCTAGTAAGAGACGATCACGTCCAATGTTAAGAAATATAAAAACCCATAGTTCCTAACAAAGGAGTCAGATCAAAACAAGAATTACACTATTAGAACCGCCTTATCCGAAACCCCTGTATAGAAAACTTACTGTCTCTTGGCTTGAACAACAAGGAAAGTATATTGATTATAATAAAGAACGACCTCTTGCCTATACTAAATTTTATACGCCACTTAATTATAGTATAGGTTATATAATAAAAAACGATCTCGTGCCTATATTAATTTATATTAAAGTTATTATATTTGGCTAGGATTACAGTAAAGAACGATCTCTCTCTCATACTAACTGATATATGGTGGTTTCAGGTGTAGTTGCATCCGGGTTGCAGCGGTAGCTAGCAACCTAGTAAGAGACGATCACGTCCAATGTTAAGAAATATAAAAACCCATAGTTCCTAAAAAAGGAGTCAGATCAAAACAAAAAGTACACCAGTAGAACCGCCTTGTCCGAAACCCCTGTATAGTAAACTTTCTGTCCCTTGGCTTGAACAGCAAGGGAAATATATTGGCTTGAAAATCAAGAAAAGTGGCAGCTACTACAACATTCTGCCTAAACGGGATATTTTTTTTTCTTTTTTTCTTTTTTTCTTTTGTATCCAGAGATAGCTTGGCACTGGAACATCGTAGAGAGTTGTTCAATGGCTCATTTTAAAGGAAATTAATTGGGTTAAAATCTTTTGTAGCTAAAATAAATTGTTTCTAAAAGAGAATAAATTTTTCCACTAAAAACTGCATTTTTTATGTCTTTTCACACTGCAGTCTTTCAAACATAATCGCATACCAGCGGTAAGATTTGAACCCAAGCCTCCGAAGAGACTGGTGGCTAACACCAGTGCCTTGGACCACTCGGCCAGGCTGCCTCTCATAAATAAATATATGTGAATCTGGGTTGCAGCAGTAGCTAGCAACCTAGCAAGAGACGATCAGTCCAATTCTAAGAAATATTTATAATAAAGAACGACCTCTTGCCTGTACTAAATTTCATACGCCACATAATTATAGTATAGGTTAGTAATTCAACAGATATCTTCGCACTGGAACATTGTAGAGAGTTGTGCAATGGTTCATTTTAAAGTAAATTAATGGGGTTAAAAACTTTCTTACAGTAAAGAACGATCTCTCCCATACTAACTGATATATGGTGGTTCCAGGTTTAGTTAAATAAAGGACGAATGTAGCTCATCATAAATGGCATTTTCAATTATCCGGGTTGCAGCGGTAGCTAGTAACCTAGCCTGGGTTGCAGCGGTATTACAATAAAGAACGACCTCTTGCCTATACTAAATTTTATACGCCAGTTATCCGGGTTGCAGCGGTAGCTAGCAACCTAGTAAGAGACGATCACCTCCAATGTTAAGAAATATAAAACCCCCCAACTCCTAAAAAAAGAGTCAGATCAAAACAAAAAGTACACCATTAGAACCGCCTTGTCCGAATCCTCTATAAAGGAAACTTACCGCCCTTTGGCTTGAATAACAAAGAAAATATATTGGCTTGAAAATCAAGAAAATAGACTTTTACCACGTTATTCTCCAAAAACGGGATATTTTTTTCTTTTTTCTTTTCCACAGATAGCTTGGCACTGGAACATCGTAGAGGGTTGTTCAATAGCTCATTTTAAAGGAAATTAATTGGGTTATTACATAAAGGACGAATATAGCTCATCATAAATGGTGTTTGTTTACATTAAAAGACGATCACTGAAATAACAAACCATTCCATACATTGGACTTAGTTAGCTACTTGATTGATTGAGTTTCGTCTCTTACTATTTAAAAGAAGAAAAAGCCGTAGGCTTTTTCCTGTTTGTATTTATAGTTAAAAAACGAACTCAAGTCCAAAGAAACTGAACACTGTGGTTCATTCATATTATCTTCATTATTTTAGCTAAAATGTAAATAAACAAGTTTCTTTTTTAAATTTTAAATTGAAAAGATAGTGCTTTTAATTCAACATATTATTTACATTAAAAGACGATCACTGAAATAACAAACCATTCCATACATTGGACTTTGTTAGCTACTTGATTGTTTGAGTTTCGTCTCTTACTATTTAAAAGAAGAAAAAGCCGTAGGCTTTTTCCTGTTTGTATTTATAGTTAAAAAAGAACTCAAGTCCAAGGAAACTGAACCCTGTGGTTCATTCATATTATCTTCATTATTTTAGCTAGAATGTAAATAAACAAGTTTCTTTTTTATTTACAATAAAGAACGACCTCTTGCCTATACTAATTACAGTAGAGATACAGTAAAGAACAATCTCTCTCCCATACTAACTGATATATGGTGGTTCCAGGTGTAGTTACATAAAGGACGAATATAGCTCATCAAAAATTTATAATAAAGAACGAGCTCATGACTATACTAAATTTTATACGCCACTTAATTATAGTATAGGTTAGTAATTCAACAGATAGCTTGGCACTGGAACATCGTAGATAGTTGTTCAATGGCTCATTTTAAAGTTACATCACGTCGCTAATTAAGTCATATATGGTTATTAGTACACAATAGGTTTTAGATATTTTATAATAAGGAACGAACTCTTGCCTATAATAGATCAGATACTCAACTTAATTATAGTTAATGATATGGTTTTATTGGTAGCTGAATTAAAAATTATAAGAAAACGACCCCGGCTGGATTTGAACCACCAACCTCTCGGTTAACGGCCGATTGCGCTAGCTACTTGGACTATGACGTCATTAATTAAAGTTGTAAAATTAACAATATGATACATAACTGATATGATACATAATGATACGAAAAAGCCTTAGGCTTTTTTCTGTTTGTAATAATATATTAGTAATGACGGTATTTCTAATGACTATATCAGAATTTACACAAAGAATTGTAAGGAATGAACTATAGACCATAAAATACATCTGTCAAACAGTTCATGGCTTAAAACTGTATAGTAAGAGCAACCCGGCTCAATAGTGACCAAAACTCTAAAAAGGAATTTTGATACAAAGAGATAAAAGAGCCCATGGAACGAAATATAGCCCATGGTAACTGAAGTATTAAAAGGAATCGTTATATGGAGGATGATGCAACACATACTAATCTTTAGATAAGATAGTATAGCATAAATTAATTTTAATTATCCAGGTTGCAGCGGTAGCTAGCAAACTAGTAAGAGACGATCACGTCCAATGTTAAGAAATATAAAAACCCATAGCTCCTGAAAAAGGAGGCAGATCAAAACAAAAAGTACACCATTAGAACCGTCTTGTCCGAAACCCCTGTATAGGAAACTTTCTGTCATTTGGCTTGAACAGCAAGGGAAATATATTGGCTTGAAAATCAAGAAAATTGACTTTAACCACGTTATTCTCCACAAACGGCATATTTTTTTTCCACAGATAGCTTGGCACTGGAACATCGTAGAGAATTATTCAATACCTTATTTTAAAGGAAAATAATTCGGTTAAATATCTTTTGTAACTAAAATAAATTATTTCCAAGACAGAATAAATTTTTTTACTAAAAACTGCATTTTGATGTCTTTCCATACTGCAGTCTTTTCAAAGATATTTGATTTTTGTACATAAATCATAATCGTATACCAGCGGTAAGATTTGAAACCATATATCCGGGTTGCAGCGGTAGCTAGCAACCTAGTAAGAGACGATCACGTCCAATAATAAGAAATATAAAAACCCAAAGTTCCTAACAGAGGAGTCAGATCAAAACCAAAAGTACACCATTAGAACCGCCTTGTCCGAAACCCCTGTATAGGAAACTTTCTGTCCCTTGACTTGAACAGCAAGGGCAATATATTGGCTTGAAAATCAAGAAAAGTGGCAGCAACTACAAAATTCTGCCTAAACGGGATCTTTTTTTCTTTTTTTTCTTTTTTCTTTCTTTTCCACAGATAGCTTGGCACTGGAATATCGTAGAGAGTTGTTCAATAGCTCATTTTAAAGGAAATTAGATGGGTTAAAAATCTATAGTAACTAAAATAAATTATTTTTAAAAGACAATAAATTTTTCCACCAAAAACTGCATTTTTGATGTCTTTTCACACTGCAGTATTTCAAACATAATCGTATACCAGCGGTAAGATTTTACAGTAAAGAACGATCGCTCAAGTATAGTAACTGATATATGGTGGTTCCAGGGGTAGTTACTTGTGGTTCGTCTCTTACTATTTCAAAGAAGAAAAAGCCGTAGGCTTTTTCCTGTTTGTAATGATATAGCATAAAACGAATTCCAAGTTGTAACTGACGTCATCCTGGTTGTTATAGTAAAGAACGAACTCTTACCCCTAGTTACCTACTATGTCATGTCAAATTAGCTACTTCATTTCATCTAATTTTGTTTAAAAATAATTCCCACACCAGGATTCGAACCCAAGACAATTAATTGAAAGCCAACTACCCTAAACCACTAAACCAAATGAGATATATATAGAAAGCTAATTAATTGTTTTATGATCTCTTTTAGCATAAATTTCATCAGATATAGCTGAAACCTAGTAAAGAACAACCACGGCACATAATAACTATTTCCGGGTTGCAGCGGTAGCTCGCAACCTAGTAAGAGACGATCACGTCCAATGTTAAGAAATATAAAAACCCCTAACTCCTAAAAAAAGAGTCAGATCAGAACAAAAATTACACCATTAGAACCGCCTTGTCCAAAACCCCTATAAAGGAAACTTACCGCTCTTTGGCTTGAATAACAAAGAAAATATATTGACTTGAAAATAAAGAAAATTGAGTTTACCACGTTATCCGGGTTGCAGCGGTAGCTAGCAACCTAGTAAGAGACGATCACGTCCAATGTTAAGAAATATAAAAACCCATAGTTCCTAACAAAGGAGTCAGATCAAAACAAAAAGTAGACCATTAGAACCGCCTTGTCCGAAACCCCTGTATAGGAAACTTTCTGTCCCTTGGCATGAACAGCAAGGGAAATATATTGGCTTGAAAATCAAGAAAATTGACTTTAACCACGTTATTCTCCCCAAACAGGATATTTTTTTCTTTTTTCTTTTTTCTTTTTTTTTTTTCTTTTCCACATATAGCTTGGCACTGGAACATCGTAGAGGGTTGTTCAATAGCTCATTTTAAAGGAAATTAATTGGGTTAAAAATCTATAGTAACTAAAATAAATTATTTCTAAAAGAGAATAAATTTTTCCACCAAAAACTGCATTTTTGATGTCTTTTCACACTGCAGTCTTTCAAACATAATCGTATACCAGCGGTAAGATTTGAACCCACGCCTCCGAAGAGACTGGTGGCTAACACCAGTGTCTTGGACCACTCGGCCAGGCTGCCTCTCATAAATAAATATATATGTGAATTTGGGTTGCAGCAGTAGCTAGCAACCTAGTAAGAGACAATCAGTCCCATGCTAAGAAATATAACAAAACTCCTAAAAATAGAGTAAGATCAAAACGAAAGTACATCATTGAAACTACTTTGTCTGAAACCCTACTAGATAAATAATGAATGTCGTCATAGCTTTATATTAGATTAGAGCTATGACGTGAATAGAAAAATCATTACGCCGTGACGTCATAATTACTACTTAAGAACAACAAAGATGTAAATTTTCTCAGTCTTGATTAGAATAATGGTTAGATCGAAGCAAGCTATACGCAATTTGAAAAAACAGTACTACACAAACAACAGAGATAGTATCTTGAAAAGAGAAAAGCAAAAATATTCAACCGACCAGGCGCATCGAGAAGTAAAAATTGAGAGAGCAAAACAAAGGTATTCAACCGACCAGGTGTATCGAGAAGTAATAATTGAGAGAGCAAAATACATAAAGGATCGATGTGGTTCATTATAAATTATAAAAGGTTTAGAGCTTCTAATGTTCGAAGATTATAGAGTTAAAAATTTTCCAATCCGGGTTGCAGCGGTAGCTAGCAACCTAGTAAGAGACGATCACCTCCAATGTCAAGAAATATAAAACCCCCCAACTCCTAAAAAAAGAGTCAGATCAAAACAAAAAGTACACCATTAGAACCGCCTTGTCCGAATCCTCTATAAAGGAAACTTACCTCCCTTTGGCTTGAATAACAAAGAAAATATATTGGCTTGAAAATCAAGAAAATTGACTTTTACCACGTTATTCTCCACAAACGGGATATTTTTTTCTTTCCGCTTTTTCTTTCTGCTCAGCTAGCTGGGCACTGGAAAATCATAGAGAGCTGTATAATAGCTCATTTTAAAGGAAATTGCAACATCTAGTCACTTTTGTATTTAAAAATAAAATACTTTTTAAAGTAGAATCAATTTTGTCAAAAAAATTGCATTTTTGATGTATTTTCATACTGCAGTCTTTTCAAAGATATTTGAATTTTGAAGCAATAAAACAGTCCATGTAATGAACTCTATAGTAATAATAGCTACTTGTCTCAATAGTAACCGAAACTCCTGGAACCAAAATTTTCTTTTTTGGCTTAATCGCTAAAATTATTATGTAATTTTACATAAAGGATCGATATGTTTAAAGTAAAGAATGAATAGAAAAATATAATAAAGATCGAACTCTTCCCTATACTAACTTGCAGACGCAACTTCACTATAGTTAAGATTACAGTATTTACATTATACATCATTATAAATTATAAAAGGTTCAAATGTTCGAAGATTATAGAGTTTTCCCACACCGGGAATCGAACCCGAGCCTGTTAAGTGAAAGTTAACTATCCTAGCCGCTAGACCATATGGAACCATAAAGAAGTATGATTTAAGAGCCATATGCATATTATTATTTCACCATACTAATTATAATCCGGGTTGCAGCGGTAGCTAGCAACCTAGTAAGAGACGATCACCTCCAATGTCAAGAAATATAAAACCCCCCAACTCCTAAAAAAAGAGTCAGATCAAAACAAAAAGTACACCATTAGAACCGCCTTGTCCGAATACTCTATAAAGGAAACTTATCGCCCTTTGGCTTGAATAACAAAGAAAATATATTGGCTTGAAAATCAAGAAAATTGACTTTTACCACGTTATTCTCCACAAACGGGATATTTTTTTCTTTCCGCTTTTTTTTTTCTGCTACAATAAAGAACGACACCTTGCCCATGTTAACTAAAGCATAAATAGGGATTATGTAATTTCCAATAGTTCATAATAAAGATCGAACTCTTCCCTATACTAACTAGCATACGCAAATTCACTATAGTTAAGATTACAGTATTTATATTATACATCATTATAAATTATAAAAGGTTCAAATGTGCGAAGATTATTGAGTTAAAAATTTTCCCACACCAAGAATCGAACCCGAGCCTCTTAAGTGAAAGTTAAATATCCTAGCCACTAGACCATATGGAACCATAAAGAAGTATGATTTAAGAGCCATATGCATATTATTATTTCACCATACCAATTATAATAAGGCCAAAACAATCCGGGTTGCAGCGGTAGCTAGCAACCTAGTAAGAGACGATCACGTCCAATGTTAAGAAATATAAAAACCCATAGCTCCTAAAAAAGGAGTCAGATCAAAACAAAAAGTACACCATTAGAACCGCCTTGTCCGAAACCCCTGTATAGGAAACTTTCTGTCCCTTGGCTTGAACAGCAAGGGAAATATATTGGCTTGAAAATCAAGAAAATTGACTTTAACCACTTTATTCTCCCCAAAAGGGATATTTTTTTCTTTTTTTTTTGTATCCAGAGATAGCTTGGCACTGGAACATCGTAGAGGGTTGTTCAATAGCTCATTTTAAAGGAAATTAATCGGGTTAAAAATCTATAGTAACTAAAATAAATTATTTCTAAAAGAGAATAAATTTTTCCAATAAAAACTGTATTTTTGATGCAGTGACGTCATAATTACTATATAAGATTCTCTTTTCTTTGTTTCCAGTATAATAAAGATCAAACTCTTCCCTATACTAACTTGCATACGCAACTTTACTATAGTTAAGATTACAGTATTTTTATAATTTTCTTTACATTAAAAGACGATCACTGAAATAACAAACCATTCCATACATTGGACTTAGTTAGCTACTTGATTGTTTGAGTTTCGTCTCTTACTATTTAAAAGAAGAAAAAGCCGTAGGCTTTTTCCTGTTTGTATTTATCCGGGTTGCAGCGGTAGCTAGCAACCTAGTAAGAGACGATCACGTCCAATGTTAAGAAATATAAAAACCCATAGCTCCTAAAAAGGAGTCAGATCAAAACAAAAAGTACACCATTAGAACCGCCTTGTCCGAAACCCCTGTATAGGAAACTTTCTGTCCCTTGGCTTGAACAGCAAGGGAAATATATTGGCTTGAAAATCAAGAAAATTGACTTTAACCACGTTATTCTCCCCAAAAGGGATATTTTTTTCTTTTTTTTTTGTATCCAGAGATAGCTTGGCACTGGAACATCGTAGAGGGTTGTTCAATAGCTCATTTTAAAGGAAATTGATTGGGTTAAAAATCTATAGTAACTAAAATAAATTATTTCTAAAAGAGAATAAATTTTTCCAATAAAAACTGTATTTTTGATGCAGTGACGTCATAATTACTATATAAGATTCTCTTTTCTTTGTTTCCAGTATAATAAAGATCAAACTCTTCCCTATACTAACTTGCATATGCAACTTTACTATAGTTAAGATTACATTATTTTTATAATTTTATTTACATTAAAAGACGATCACTGAAATAACAAACCACTCCATACATTGGACTTAGTTAGCTACTTGATTGTTTGAGTTTCGTCTCTTACTATTTAAAAGAAGAAAAAGCCGTAGGCTTTTTCCTGTTTGTATTTATATCCGGGTTGCAGCGGTAGCTAGCAACCTAGTAAGAGACGATCACGTCCAATGTTAAGAAATATAAAAACCCATAGCTCCTAAAAAGGAGTCAGATCAAAACAAAAAGTACACCATTAGAACCGCCTTGTCCGAAACCCCTGTATAGGAAACTTTCTGTCCCTTGGCTTGAAAAGAAAGGGAAATATATTGTCTTGAAAATCAAGAAAATTGACTTTAACCACGTTAGTCTCCCCAAAAGTGATATTTTTTTCTTTTTTTTTTGTATCCAGAGATAGCTTGGCACTGGAACATCGTAGAGGGTTGTTCAATAGCTCATTTTAAAGGAAATTAATTGGGTTAAAAATCTATAGTAACTAAAATAAATTATTTCTAAAAGAGAATAAATTTTTCCAATAAAAACTGTATTTTTGATGCAGTGACGTCATAATTACTATATAAGATTCTCTTTTCTTTGTTTCCAGTATAATAAAGATCAAACTCTTCCCTATACTAACTTGCATATGCAACTTTACTATAGTTAATATTACAGTATTTTTATAATTTTCTTTACATTAAAAGACGATCACTAAAATAAAAAACCACTCCATACATTGGACTTAGTTAGCTACTTGATTGTTTGAGTTTCGTCTCTTACTATTTAAAAGAAGAAAAAGCCGTAGGCTTTTTCCTGTTTGTATTTATATCCGGGTTGCAGCGGTAGCTAGCAACCTAGTAAGAGACGATCACGTCCAATGTTAAGAAATATACAAACCCATAACTCCTAAAAAAGGAGTCACATCAAAACAAAAAGTACACCATTAGAACCGCCTTGTTCGAAACCCCTGGATAGGAAACTTTCTGTCCCTTGGCTTGAACAGCAGGGGAAATATATTGGCTTGAAAATCAAGAAAATTGACTTTAACCACGTTATTCTCCCCAAAAGGGATATTTTTTTCTTTTTTTGTATCCAGAGATAGCTTGGCACTGGAACATCGTAGAGGGTTGTTCAATAGCTCATTTTAAAGGAAATTAATTGGGTTAAAAATCTATAGTAACTAAAATAAATTATTTCTAAAAGAGAATAAATTTTTCCAATAAAAACTGTATTTTTGATGCAGTGACGTCATAATTACTATATAAGATTCTCTTTTCTTTGTTTCCAGTATAATAAAGATCAAACTCTTCCCTATACTAACTTGCACACGAAACTTTACTATATTTAAGATTACATTATTTTTATAATTTTCTTTACATTAAAAGACGATCACTCAAATAACAAACCACTCCATACATTGGACTTAGTTAGCTACTTGATTGTTTGAGTTTCGTCTCTTACTATTTAAAAGAAGAAAAAGCCGTAGGCTTTTTCCTGTTTGTATTTATATCCGGGTTGCATATAATAAAGAACAACCTCTTGACTATACTAGCTTTTATACGCCACTTAATTATAGTGTAGGTTAGTAATTCAACAGGTAGCTTGGCACTGGAACATCGTAGAGAGTTTTTCAATGGCTCATTTTAAAGCAAATTAATGGGGTTAAAACCTTTTGTAATTAATATATAATACAGAACAACCTCTTGACTATACTAACTTTTATACGCCACTTATCCGGGTTGCAGCGGTAGCTAGCAACCTAGTAAGAGACGATCACGTCCAATGTTAAGAAATATAAAAACCCATAGTTCCTAACAAAGGAGTCAGATCAAAACAAAAAGTACACCATTAGAACCGCCTTGTCCGAAACCCCTGTATAGAAAACTTTCTTTCCCTTGGCTTGAACAGCAAGGGAAATATATTGGCTTGAAAATCAAGAAAATTGACTTTAACCACGTTATTCTCCCCAAACGGGATATTTTTTTCTTTTTCTTTTTTTTTTCTTTTCCACAGATAGCTTGGCACTGGAACATCGTAGAGGGTTGTTCAATAGCTCATTTTAAAGTAAATTAATTGGGTTAAAAACCTTTTGTAACTAAAATAAATTATTTCTAAAAGAGAATAAATTTTTCCACCAAAAACTGCATTTTCGATGTCTTTTCACACTCCAGTCTTTCAAACATAATCGTATACCTTATAATAAAGAACGATCTCTTGCCTATACTAAATTATATAGGCCACTTAACTATAGTATAGGTTAGTAAATTTTCCGGGTTGCAGCGGTAGCTAGCAACTTAGTAAGAGACGATCACGTCCAATGTTAAGAAATATAAAAACCCATAGTTCCTAACAGAGGAGTCAGATCAAATTAAAAAGTACACCATTAGAACCGCCTTGTCCGAAACCCCTGTAAAAGAAACTTTCTGTCCCTTGGCTTGAACAGCAAGGGAAATATATTGGCATGAAAATCAAGAAAATTGACTTTAACCACGTTATTCTCCCCAAACGGGATATTTTTTTCTTTTTTCTTTTTTCTTTTTCTTTTCCACAGATAGCTTGGCACTGGAACATCGTAGAGGGTTGTTCAATAGCTCATTTTAAAGGAAATTAATTGGGTTAAAAACCTTTTGTAACTAAAATAAATTATTTCTAAAAGAGAATAAATTTTTCCACCAAAAACTGCATTTTTGATGTCTTTTCACACTGCAGTCTTTCAAACATAATCGTATACCAGCGGTAAGATTTGAACCCACTCCTCCGAAGAGACTGGTGGCTAACACCAGTGTCTTGGACCACTCGGCCAGGCTGCCTCTCATAAATAAATATATATGTGAATTTGGGTTGCAGCAGTAGTTTACAGTAAAGAACGATCGCTCATGCATAGTAACTGATATATGGTGGTTCTAGGGGTAGTTACTTGTGGTTCGTCTCTTACTATTTCAAAAAAGAAAAAGCCGTAGACTTTTTCCTGTTTGTAATGATATAGCATAAAACGAATTCCAAGTTGCAACTGACGTCATCCTGTTTGTTATAGTAAAGAACGAACTCTTGCCCTTAGTTACCTACTATGTCTTGTCAAATTAGCTAATTAATTTCATCTAATGTTGTTTAAAAATAAGTCCCGTACCGGGATTTGAACCCAACTATTGAAATTAGCTAATACATTAAAAGACGACAATTGTATACATTGGAATTAGTTAGCTACTTGATTGTTTGAGGTTCGTCTCTTACTATTTTTCGAAGAAGAAAAAGCCGTAGGATTTTTCCTATTTGTAATCAGTTTATTTTCCGGGTTGCAGCGGTAGCTAGAAACCTAGTAAAAGACGATCACGTCCCATAGTAAAAACTAAAGTTACAATAAAGAACGACATCTAGCCCATGTTAACTGAAACATAAATTGGGATTATGTAATTTCCATCAGTATCATGGCTGTAGAGATGGCGGAAACCTAGTAAAGAACAAACCATAACATTAAAGAACATTTCATGTTTAAGATTGATCATTGATGCCATAATCATAGTTTGTAGCCAGGTCGTCTCCTACTATTACAATTAAGAAAAAGCCATAAACTTTTTCCTGTTTGTAATTTCACATCAAACATCCGGGTTGCAGAGGTAGCTAGCAACCTAGTATTGTGACACAAGGACAAGATGATCTCATGTACTAGTTATTAAA
Source organism: Artemia sp. Qi Xiang Cuo (assembly GCF_049724085.1). NCBI lineage: Eukaryota > Metazoa > Arthropoda > Branchiopoda > Anostraca > Artemiidae > Artemia > Artemia sp. Qi Xiang Cuo. The sequence goes on along the minus strand of NC_142797.1, from coordinate 49,204,438 downwards.
ATCCCGGTTACAGCGGTATCTAGCAATCCGGGTTGCAGCGGTAGCTAGCAACCTAGTAAGAGACGATCACGTCCAATGTTAAGAAATATAAAAACCCCTAACTCCTAAAAAAAGAGTCAAATCAAAACAAAAAGTACACCATTATAACTGCCTTGTCCAAAACCCTACAAAGGAAACTTACCACCCTTTGGCTTGAATAACAAAGAAAATATATTGGCTTGAAAATCAAGAAAATTGACTTTAACCACTTTATTCTCCACAAACAGGATATTTTTTTCTTTCTCTTTTTTTCTTTCTTTTCCACAGATAGCTTGGCAATGGAATATCGTAGAGAGTTGTTCAATAGTCCGGGTTGCAGTGGTAGCTAGCAACCTAGTAAGAGACGATCACGTCCAATGTTAAGTCCAGTAAAAAACCCATAGTTCCTAAAAAAGGAGTCAGGTCAAAACAAATAGACTTAAATAAAATAAAATATTATTAGATAGTAGTAAGAGACGATCACGTCCCATTATTACATAAAAGAGAGAGTTTATTATAAATGGAGACTATGTAAGCTTCAGTGGATTTAGCTGAAACCTAGTAAATAACAAATTATGTTGAAGAATCATTACAGTATTTATATAATGATAAAGCAAAAGGTATGAGAAAAAAGTGCAAAACTTTGTAAACTGCAAAAATATTTAGGATGTTTTAGTAACAATTTCAGATACATTCCTAAGAAATTTTAAATGAGTTTTATGTTATCTTAACGTTTAAACAACTTGATACAACTTGAGATTTTCCTTAGAATAGTCGGTGAAAGAAGTAGTAATTTTTGAAAAGATGGCTGATAGCCAATATAGGCCACAATCTGAAAAGCTTACTCATATTGAAAACTTATGTGGACTGAATTTTCAGCAAAAGCCACATTTTCAGTTTTCAGCAAAGCCGACTTCCTGGAATTGTTTGTATGATTGGTCCTGCTTCTGCCAAAGTTGATCTTCTTGAAGAAATTATCGAAACTGGAATGAATATTGAGCGTCTATGTTTCTCTCACGGCTCATACGAATACCATGCAAACACAATTCGATGTATTCGTGAAGCTATATCTAAAGTAGAAAAGAGACTAAATATGACTGTTCCTATAGCCATAGCTCTAGATACTAAAGGTACGGAAAACAGGACTGGATTCTTGCAAGGAGGCGCATCAAAAGAAGTAAATTTGTGTAAAGGGGAGTTATCGAACTTACCGCCCATAAGGATTTTGCTGAGAAATTTTCCACTCAAGTCCTTTACGTTGATTATGGATGTATCGATAAGGTAGTAAAAGTTGGCTCCAAGGTTTAAATTGATGAAAGTCCCATATCTGTAGTTATCGAAGAAACAGGTTCTGACTTCCTTATCTGCAACATTGAAAATGACGAGAGCCTGGGAGCAGAAAAGGAGTTAACCTACCAAGAACTCCAGTAGAAGTGCAAGTCGTTTCTGAAAAAGACATGAAGGGTTGTCTTTCCAGAGTCGAACAGGGAACTGATATGGTTTTTCCCAGCTTTACGAGAAATACTGAGGGTGTCAGAGAAATTAGAGTAGTTTTAGAAGGAAAGGGCAGGAATATTTTGTCATTTCCAAGATCGAAAACCAACAGGGCAAAGAGAACTAGATGAAATCACTGCGGAATTTGATGGCATTATGGCTGCACGTGGTGACCTTGACATCGAGATTCTCCCAGAAAAAGTATTCATCGCCCAAAAAGCCATGATTGCACGTTGTAACACTGCTGGATAGCCAGTTATTTGTGCCACTCAAATGCTTGAATCCGTGTTGAAGAAACTTCACCCTACTCTTGCTGAGGGCTCCGATTTCACCAATGGGATCCTTGATGGAGCCGATTGTGTCATCCTTTCTGGTGAACCTGCCAAAGATGACTAACTTCCTTAATGTTTCAGAACCGTGGCGAATATCTGCAGAGAAGCTGAAGCAGTTATGTGGCATAGACAAGTGTTTAGTGAATTAACTGCATTGGTGAGACTTCCAACGGAGACTACCCAAATTATCGCAATCGGTGCCGTCAAAGCTGCCTATAACTCCTTGGCAAAAGCTACAATAATTCGTACTACTACTGGCACGTCTGTCCATATGATTACTAGATATAGGTCAGTCTGTCCTGTTATTACAGTTACAAAAATCAATCAGGTTACTCGCCAGTCACTTGCGGAAAGACATCCTACCAATTCGATATTCTGCCGAATGCAATGCTGAAGGAATGAAAGATATTGATTCTAGGATTCAATTTGCCATCCAATTCGCTAAGATTCGTGGCTTTGTCAAACTAGACGACCTAGTCTTCATTGTTACTGGGTGGCACATGAAAGCTGGGTCTACCAACAATGTTAGGATTATAATGGTCAAACAAGAGGCAGACCAATTTAAGATTAAGACATTTTCTGGAAAATAAACAGAAAAAGGGATGATGATTTTTAAAGCTTTATTGAGGGCGTCAAACTCCCTAGTTTATATGTTTTAATTATAAATGTTATCACTGGATAGTTATATATTATCACTAGCCTGCTATAAGTGCTTTCTAAGCGTTTTTTTTTAAATAATAATCATTCCGGATCATTTTAAAATTATAGATGCAATGAACAGTTTATAGATGCAATGCAAAATGTTCGACAACACAGTGAATATACGGAGGCGTACTTTTTAGAAAATTCGTATATTAATTTTGGAAGGAGCAATTGCAGTTTATGTAGCAGCAATAAAAATATATATACAAGCCTACCTATCAACAGCGAAGGAAAAGCAATGTTTTTCAATTATGGCGAAAACGAGCCTGTTAGGGTTATTAGTAAATGTGTTTGTAAGACTAATGATTTAGAACAAATTCCTGGAACACCGACTCAAGAAAAAAGCATTTCTAACTGTTTTTTAAACAGTTCTTTTAGTTCTACTGAATATTTGGCAAAAAATTCTCTGTGTAGTAGAACAAACTGTCCTGAAAAGTACGAGACAACTATTGAAAAATGCTTTAAAACTAGATCTGACAACGAAATTATGATGGCTGAAGTCACCAATAACAATCTGAGTAAACATTCAAAACCAAAAATTGGGCAGCAGGTTACTTGGCAATGTCACCCTGATATCTGCAAGCTCTATCCGACGGATATTGATTATAATAAAGATCGAACTCTTCCCTATACTAACTTGCATACGCAACTTCACTATAGTTAAGATTACAGTATTTATATTATACATCATTATAAATTATAAAAGGTTCAAATGTTCGAAGATTATAGAGTTAAAAATTTTCCCACACCGGGAATCGAACCCGAGCCTGTTAAGTGAAAGTTAACTATCATAGCCACTAGACCATATGGAACCATAAAGAAGTATGATTTTAAGAGCCATATGCATATTATTACTTCACCATACCAATTATAATAAGGCCAAAACAAAATCGTCAACTTGCAACCTTACTTTTGACACATACAATAAAGACCGATCTATAGCCCGTAGTAATTGAAGATCCGGGTTGCACCGTATTATAATAGAAAAAAGGAACTCTAACTTGTATTCAATGTATTACATAAAGGGTTGCAGCGGTAGCTAGCAACCTAGTAAGAGACGATAACACCCCATAGTAAAAAGTAAAGTAACCCATAATTCCTGAAAAAAGATTCATATCAAAATCCGGGTTGCAGCGGTAGCTAGCAACCTAGTAAGAGATCAAGTCCAATGTTAAGAAATAAAAAAAAACCATAGCTCCTAAAAAAGGAGTCAGATCAAAACAAAAATTACACCATTAGAACCGTCTTGTCCGAAACCCCTGTACAGGAAACTTTCTGTCCCTTGGCTTGAACAGCAAGGGAAATATATTGGCTTGAAAATCAAGAAAATTGACTTTAACCACGTTATTCTCCACAAATTACATAAGGGATCGATCCGGTTCATTACATGTGTTAGAGTAAAGAGCGCACTCGAGCCAAAAGGAACTCAATCCTGTGGTTCATCCATATTTATATTAAAAGACTATCACTAGAAGAACATCCGGGTTGCAGCGGTAGCTAGCAACCTAGTATGAGACGACCACGCCCCAAATTAAAAACTAATGTAACCCATAACTCCTGAAAAAAGATTCAGATCAAAACAAAAAGTACACTATTAGAACCATCTTGTCCAAAACTTCTATATAGCAAACTTACCGTCCTTTGGCTTGAATAACAAAGAAAATATATTGGCTTGAAAATCAAGAATATTTACTTTTACCACGACATTCTCCACAAACGAATTTTTTTTTCTTTCTGTTTTTTTTTACTCCTCAGCTAGCAGGGCACTGAAAAATCATAGAGAGCTGTATAATCACTCATTTTAAAAGAAATTGCAACATATAGTCACTTTTGTAATTAAAAACAAAATATTTTTTAAGTACAATTAATTTTGTCAAATAAACTGCATTTTTGATGTATTTTCGTACTCCAGTGTTTTCAAAGATATTTGAATTTTTACATTAAAGAACGATTTTTAGCCCATAGTAACTGAAGCATTAGATTAAACCTTTATATAGAGGATGATATAACACATATTTATCTTTAGATAAGATGGTATAACACAGCTTAATTTTGATTATTTACCTTAATTAAGCTAAGAATTTTCATACCGGGAGTCAACCTCGGGTTGGCTGAATGAGAGTCAACTATCCTAACCACTAGACTAAATAGGATTTAATAAAATATCTGATTAATGATGTTTATGTTAATCTGGGTTGCAGCGGTAGTACCATACAAGGATCAGACCTTAACTAAAGTTCTTCTATAAACTGAGTCGAACGCTTGCTCATAATCTATAAAATTGAGGTTTGAACGTGTTTGATGATCTGGGTTGCAGCGGTAGTTAGCAACCTAGTGAGAGACGATCACGCCCAATGTTAAGAAATAAAATAACCGATAGCTCCTAAAAATAGACTCAGATCAAAACAAAAAGTACACCATTAGAGCCACCTTGTTCGAAACCCTTCTACAGAAAACTTGGTCTCCCTTGCCTTTAACAACAAGGTAAGTATTTTGGCTTGAGAATCAAGAAAAGTGGCAGCTACTGCAGCATTCTCCCTAAACGGCATCTTTTTTTCTCTTTTCTTTTCCACAGATAGCTTGGCACTGGAACATCGTAGAGAGTTGTTTAATGGCTCATTTTAAAGTAAATTACTAGTTCTAGTGCCATCTGTATTTAAATTTTTTATTTATTTAAAATAGAATAAATTTTTCCACTAATTACATTAAAGAACGAACTTTTGTCCATAGTAACTGAAGTATTATAAGTTATCCGAGTTGCAGCGGTCGCTATCCGGGTTGCAGCGGTAGCTAGCAACCTAGTAAGAGACGATCACGTCCAATGTTAAGAAATATAAAAACCCCTAACTCCTAAAAAAAGAGTCAGATCAAAACAAAAAGTACACCATTAGAACCGCCTTTTACGAAACCCCTGTATAGTAAAACTTTCTGTTATTTGGTTTGAGGATGACGCTCCCTCCACAGTCAATGCAAGGGTTGTAAGTGATTGTAGTTTTTATTATCGGGACGCAATCGTCCCTCACTATATTACCACCAAAACCCAGGTTTCACATTTAAAATCCTTACAACTTCCATTTCAAACAGTTTCATGCTGTTTCATTTTCCTTTCAGATTTCTATGCTTAAATTGCTTTTTCAATACCCACTTTTAGATAAATAATTACCATAATTTTCCACTGTAATTGCAGCTTCAGGTGGTGGGCATTTTATCACATCATACAGAGCTATAATATACAATTGTTTCAGCTTCATTGCATGAAATCCATTTTCTCCCTTTTTTGCCCGTACAACACCATGATCTCTTGAAAGGTAAAAATACTTCATTCCTCCCATCATAATACCGTTCTCAGAAAACTCATCTGAATCATATTTTGATACAAACGCTTTCAATTCAGCTGCTGTGGCAGAAAATTCCCTAGACTTTGCCCAAACTGACCCATTAACACCAATAATAGCAGCTTCCGAAATACCTTTTGATAGCAATTGACTTTTAATATGATCAATCCAAGAATTCATCTTAATAATTATTCAATTCAATAATATATTTTCACCCCATAAACTGACGTAACGAGTCACTTGAAGCAAAACTAAAAGCATACTAATTTAAAAAATTTTAGGCATTTTTCTGGTTTGAATTAGAAAATTAAAATTATTCCTCAGACTCCATAAAAAGTTTTGCAGTTTGCAGTTAAATAAAATCATTTTGTTTAAAATTTTTAGATATTATTTTAGTTTCAAATGACGAATTAGATTTTGTTTATGTTAAGTAGTTAGAAACTAACAAAAAACAAAACTAATTTTAAATTTTTCTTTTTATTTGTTTGAATTAAAAAATAA